>NC_084623.1:10148418-10255918 GCF_033978795.1 Nerophis ophidion | reverse complement strand
TAGAGGACTGCTCACCGATGGACGCTTTTGACGTCCCTCCCTCCTCAAGGACACCTGGAAGTCGAACTTTGCTTGCATTGCATGCAGAACGGCCCCAGGCCTATGGACACAACATCACTATACCTAAAACAACGGGCATATACACAAACACACACCCCTCCCCCACCAAACGCCTTCACCACCGCTGGATTCCCCTTTGAGGTGTTTGACGGCTGAGTAACGCTTTATAGCAGCAGGCCGGCCTTCAGGGCCCCAAACCCCCGCCCATTTTTTGTTCTGGAAAATCTAGAAGAAATAATGATTAAATGTTTTTTTCATCGTTTATTCTCTACAAAAAAAAAACCTTCCGTAAAAGGAAAATAAATGTACGACGGAATGACAGACAGAAATACCCATATATATATATATATATATATATATATATATATATAATATTCCAAAGCTTAGGGAGACCAATACAACACTTTTAAAGAGAAATAAAACAATTTGTGTGTGTAGAAAAAAGTTTTAGATATTTGAGTTGAGCTCACAACAGAGCAAAAACAAAAGTATTGCGTTTATATTTTTTGTTTAGTGTAGTTCCTCACCTTAGTGTCGGTAGTGCCTTTTAGTTTATGGTCATCATTTTTGCCTGCTTTACATTTATTAAACTTAATGATCGGTTTATGACTGTCATCAATCTTGCAAAAAAAAAAAAAAGCACGCCCATCCTGAACATAACACAATAAAAGAATCAACATTAATATATTTCTGTCAATTGATAAAATAAATCTGTGGATATTATATTTCTTATTTACTTTTTTTTTAATAACAAAAAAAAAGGTTCCAATCTTCATCTCGCTCCCATTTTTAATGTCATTTTCAAACAATATTTTTTAAAAATGGTATATTGTATCACTTATCTGCCAGTGTGCTTTTATTTTTTTTCTTACCACTGTTGAAAGAGGACCTTTGTTCAACTATCTTCAACTTTTGCATCACGTTGTCATGTTGGGTATGACTCGTGTTTGATCAGCTGAGTTGTGCACGCTGTTTTTTTTAAGCTTACAGTGTTATACAAATACAATTACCAGTGAAGTTGGCACGTTGTGTAAATGGTAAATAAAAACAAAATACAATGATTTGCAAATCCTTTTCAACCTATATTCAGTTGAATAGACTGCAAAGACAAGATATTTAACGTTCAAAATGGAACACATTGTTATTTTTTTTGCATATATTAGCTCATTTGGAATTTGATGCCTGCAACATGTTTAAAAAAAGCTGGCGCGAGTGGCAAAAAATACCGAGCAAGTTGAGGAATGCTCATCAAACACATATTTGGAACATCCCACAGGTGAACAGGCTAATTGGGAACAGGTGAGCCACGTAAATAAGACCGCCCACAAGCGACTGTCAGAAAACGGCTTGAAGATGATCTGTAAAACATAGTCTATGCAACATTTTGACCAAAAAAACACCATTACATGCTATGTAATGGTGAAAGGCCTACTGAAACCCACTAAAACCGACCACAGCCTTTAAAGGCCTACTGAAACCCACTACTAGCGACCACACAGTCTGATAGTTTATACATCAATGATGAAATATTAACATTGCAACACATGTCAATACGGCCAATTTAGTTTACTAAATTGCAATTTTGAAATTCGCACTGAAGTATCATGCTAAAACGTCGCGGTATAATGACGGGTGCGAGTGACATCACGCATTGTAGAGGACATTTTGTTCCAGCACCGTTCCCAGCTATAAGTCGTCTGTTTTCATCGCATAATTCCACAGTATTCTGGAAGTCTGTGTTGCTGAATCTTTTGCAATTTGTTCAATGAATAATGGAGACGTCAAAGAAGAAAGCTGTAGGTGGGAAGCGGTGTATTGCGGCCGCCTTTGGCAACACAAACACAGCCGGTGTTTCATTGTTTACATTCCCGAAAGATGACAGTGAAGCTTTACTAATGCGGTATAGCTCGGTTGGTAGAGTGGCCGTGCCAGCAACTTGAGGGTTGCAGGTTCGATTCCCGCTTCCGCCATCCTAGTCACTGCCGTTGTGTCCTTGGGCAAGACACTTTACCCACCTGCTCCCAGTGCCACCCACACTGGTTTAAATCTAACTTAGATATTGGGTTTCACTATGTAAAGCGCTTTGAGTCACTAGAGAAAAGCGCTATATAAATAGAATTCACTTCACTTCACTATGGAAAAGAGCGGTCAAGCGGACACGGTTGGATTGGACCACAAACACAAAGTGCAGTGTTTTATGCAGCGATAATTTCGAAAGATCGTGTTTCGAAGAGGGTCCCTTGCGAAGGGCAGAAATGGGAATCGCCACCACCCGTCGACTGGTGCTGAAGAAAGGTGCGGGGCCGACTTTCAGGTTGTACAGGTACGACCATATAATCTCACTAAAACACTAGTAACACAATAAGCAGATAAGGGATTTAATGTGTCTAATAACATCTGAATCGCTCCCACTGTATAGTCTTTTTTTTTTCTAGTCCTTCACACTCACTTTCCTCATTCACAAATCTTTCATCCCCGCTCAAATTAATGGGGAAATTGTCGCTTTCTCGGTCCGAATCGCTCTCGCTGCTGGTGGCCATGATTGTAAATAATGTTCAGATGTGAGGAGCTCCACAACCCGTGATGTCACGCGCACATCGTCTGCTACGTCCGGTACAGGCAATGCTTTTTTATCAGCGACCAAAAGTTGTGAACTGTATCGTGGATGTTCTCTACTAAATCCTTTCAGCAAAAATATGGCAATATCGCGAAATGATCAAGTATGACACATAGAATGGACCTGCTATCCCCGTTTAAATAAGAAAATATGTTACGTCTCGTCTCGATTACTGCAACGTATTATTTTCGGGTCTCCCCATGTCTAGCATTAAAAGATTACAGTTGGTACAAAATGCGGCTGCTAGACTTTTGACAAGAACAAGAAAGTTTGATCACATTACGCCTGTACTGGCTCACCTGCACTGGCTTCCTGTGCACTTAAGATGTGACTTTAAGGTTTTACTACTTACGTATAAAATACTACACGGTCTAGCTCCATCCTATCTTGCCGATTGTATTGTACCATATGTCCCGGCAAGAAATCTGCGTTCAAAAGACTCCGGCTTATTAGTGATTCCTAAAGCCCAAAAAAAGTCTGCGGGCTATAGAGCGTTTCCCGTTCGGGCTCCAGTACTCTGGAATGCCCTCCCGGTAACAGTTCGAGATGCTACCTCAGTAGAAGCATTTAAGTCTCACCTTAAAACTCATCTGTACACTCTAGCCTTTAAATAGACCTCCTTTTTAGACAAGTTGATCTGCCGCTTCTTTTCTTTTTTCTCCTATGTCCCCCCCTCCCTTGTGGAGGGGGTCCGGTCCGATGACCATGGATGAAGTACTGGCTGTCCAGAGTCGAGACCCAGGATGGACCGCTCGTCGGGACTCAGGATGGACCGCTCGCCTGTGTATCGGTTGGGGACATCTCTACGCTGCTGATCCGCCTCCGCTTGAGATGGTTTCCTGTGGACGGGACTCTGGCTGCTGTCTTGGATCCGCTTTGAACTGAACTCTCGTGGCTGTGTTGGAGCTACTATGGATTGAACTTTCACAGTATCATGTTAGACCCGCTCGACATCCATTGCTTTCGGTCCCCTAGAGGGGGGGGGGGGTTGCCCACATCTGAGGTCCTCTCCAAGGTTTCTCATAGTCAGCATTGTCACTGGCGTCCCACTGGGTGTGAGTTTTCCTTGCCCTTTTGTGGGTTCTTCCGAGGATGTCGTAGTTGTAATGGTTTGTACAGTCCTTTGAGACATTTGTGATTTAGGGCTATATAAATAAACATTGATTGAAACATTGAAGAAAATCTCATTTCTGTAGGCCTTTAAAATGACACCAGATATTAGGAAAAATGTGTTAACTAAAAGCATTTTATAAGAGGTCTGTTTGATCAGATGACTAACATGATAAAGTGCTTCAATTGTTGATGTTTAAAAAACCTGTTGGTGCAAGGATTTGTGGAAGCCGATCTTTAGTCTAATGACTGAAATGTCTAAAAATAACACGGACTTAGGTCACAATAAAAAATATGTGCAAAGGATTGTCTTGGCCAAGCCCAGATCCAATGTTTAAGGGAGGGCTGTTGTGGAGTGTTTACGTATAAAGGAAGCAACAGTCGGCGCTTCCTTCATACAACAAGTTCATTCTGCAGCTGCTGCTCTCTTTCCTCTCTGACAACCTGATTTGAGGGATTTTTTTTGTTTTGTTTTGGATTCCAGGAGGCACGCATTCTTCATCCGTTGCTTGGTGGTTGGGTAAAAAAAAAAAATGTCCGGGAGCAACCAAGGTAAACCGCGCATCTGCCGTGCATGCATGTGACAACAGCCACCGTCATTTGTGATCATTTTCTTTTTCCTTCGTTTGTTAAGAGAAGAAGTATGGGTCGGGAAACCCTCAAAATCCCCCTGGAAGCTGCCTTCCTCAGCCATGTGACCTACCTGTCCATGGTTCTGGTCCCTGCCAGGGACAAGGACAGAAACATGGAGGGCATGATCATGGACATGACCATGGACATGGACATGATCATGGTCATGGACATGGTCATGGACATGATCATGGTCATGGACATGGGCATGGGCATGGGAAAAAGACCAAGCACAAAAAAGGTCACAAGCATGGCAAGTGTCACAAGAAAGGAAAGTCTTGTCATGGGGTAAGAGTCTTTACATTTCTTTACCTTCATCTGTTTAAAGTACAGCTGTCAAAAATGATGAGTTAACTTAGGTGATTACCGTATTTCCTTGAATTGCCGCCGGGTATATAGTCTGCCCAAGCCTAGAATTACTGCCGGGTCAAACTCGTTTCGCAAAATAAATAGCGCATTTTTAGCATTACCGCCGACTCAGGATTAACGCCGGGTCAAACTCGTTTCGAAAAATAATCAGAATATGCCTAGAATTTCCACAGGGTCAAACTCGTCACGTCACGAGTGACACTTCACCTGTCATCATTTTCAAAAAGGAGGAGGCTGATTTCAATCATTTGAAATCGCATGAAGGGAAGAAGATTACCAGCTATTCAGTAGGATTTAAGGTCCAAGCTATTTGTCACGTTTGAAACGCATCGTGATGCGCGTGTTGAGTCACCCCAAGATGCACGAGGAACAAGACAGGCAGGAATTGCAGGTAAGACTTGATTTAATAAACAAAAATAAAATAACACTGGTACAAAACAGACAAAAGAAAAGCGTGCCGAACGCACTGGAAGTTAGGCTAATACTTAGCACTGAGTTAAAGTGTAAAATACACGTACCGAGCGCACGAAAAGCTAAGGCAAGACTTAGCACAAGTATGGACATCGACGAAAAACCAACGTGAGTGTCGCTTACAGCAAACAACGGATCAAGACTGAACAAAGGGAGAAGGCAGGCTTAAATACAGAAGCAATAATCAGAACACAGGTGCGTGTAACAAACAAGAGCAGGTGGAACAAATGAGAAACATTGGTGACAAGGTAAAACAGGAAGTGCAAAAACTAACAGGAAGAGTCCAAAGCGATCGACAAAACAAAAAAGGACTCAAGAACCAAAACCATGTATGATGCGGGCGGCGGATCATAACACTATTGAATATGCTAAAAAGAACAGTAACCAGTTATGTTTTATTAATATACCGTAGCTGCGTGTGTCAAATATGAGTCATTAAATGACTCCCGCCTCCTGGTGGCAGAGGGCGCTAGTGATCCTTCTTGCGACAACTCGGCTGCAGAAGAAGTGACAACAAGCAGCAAGAGTGAGCTGTGATCGTTTATTTTTTCCTCTCGCTTGCACTTTTAACATGGAGGATTACATATCTAAAATAAAACAGTTTTCTAAACTGGACTTTCAATCGAAGCAGGAGGTAATAAAGGAAGATTTCCATCGAGACAGAGACTTTTAAAACTGAAGAAAGATAAGGAAGACTTCTATAAACAAGATATCGATGCTTTTGATCAGAAGGAGCTGCACATGGACTTCATTTATAATAAAGTTTTTTTTTAATTAAATGTGCTTTTCATGATGGTATCCTTACATCACACTCAAATTTATAAGCGCAGGCCTAAATATACCGCATGCCTTTGGTAAACGCCGGAGTGAGAAGAGGTTTTAAAATAATTAGCGCATGCTTGCCTTTACCGCATGCCTTTGGTAAACGCCGGAGTGAGAAGAGGTTTCAAATTAATTAGCGCCCTGGCCGCAATTCAGGGAAATACGGTAATTCCGAAAGAAAAAAAAATGCATTACCTAGGCCAGGGGTCGGCAAACCAAAATGTTGAAAGACCCATATTGGACCAAAAATACAAAAACACATCTGCCTGGAGCCACAAAAAATTAAAGCCATATTACATACAGATAGTGTGCCATGAGATATAAATTGTATTAAGATGACTTTAAAAAAACAACATGAGCTCAAATATACCCACAAATGAGGCATAATGATGCAATATGTACACATAGCTAGCCTAACTAGCATGTTAGCATCGATTAGCTTGCAGTCATGAAGGGACCAAATATGTCTGACTAGCACTCCACACAAGTCAATAACATCAACAAAACTCACCTTTGTGCATTCACACACAACGTTAAGTTTGGTAGACAAAATGAGACGGAAAAAAAAGCGGCATAAAACAAGTCCTAGAAAGTCGGAGAAAGTTGTACATGTAAAGAAACTACGGTGAGTTCAGGGGCCGCCAAAATTAGTAGGACAAAACGGCGGTCGCCAAATACTAGGATCAGTGAAGCATGTTTAATATAAACATTGTGCGTTATAGCAATTGGGGAGGTTTGTGTCATGTTTGTCCTCCTGCAGAAACCATATTAAAACAAAAAATATATATTTTTCCCCCTAATTTTTTTCCATTTTTCATACATTTTTTAAATAGCTCCAGAGAGCCACTAGGGCGGCGCTAAAAGAGCCGTTGGTTGCCGCAGATTAATCAAGCTATTGACCACGACCACAGGTGGCTACCTGAAAGTGTTGTTATACATTAGTGATCCAATGCAAATATATGCCACTAAACAGGAACTTAGTAAAAACTATTTTGCATGTAAAACGAGTAAAACATTTAAAAATATCCCTGTATGACATTCTGAGAATAAATTTGCATTCGTATCCAAATACTCTTAAGTAATAACCGCCAATTACCGTATTTCCTTGAATTGCCGCCGGGGCGCTAATTAATTTGAAACCTCTTCTCACTCCGGTGCTTACCAAAGGCATGTGGTAAATTTAGGCCTGCGCTTATAAATTTGAGTGTGATGTAAGGATACCATCATGAAAAGCACATTTAATAAAAAAATGTTTTATTATGGTCTTACCTTTACTTACAAATGAAGTCCATGCCAGCTCCTTCTGATCAAAAGCATCGATAACTTGTTTATAGAAGTCTTCCTTATCTTTCTTCAGTTTTAAAAGTCTCTCTGTCTCGATGGAGATCTTACTTTATTACCTCCTGCTTCGATTGAAAGTCCAGTTTAGAAAACTGTTTTATTTTAGATATGTAATCCTCCATGTTAAAAGTGCAAGTAAGAGGAAAAAATAAACGATCGCTGCTCACTTTTGCTGCTTGTTGTCACTTCTTCTGCAGCCGAGTAGTCGCAAGAAGGATCACTAGCGCCCTCTACCACCAGGAGGCGGGAGTCATTTAATGACTCATATTTGACACACGCAGCTACGGTATATTAATAAAACATAGCTGCTTACAGTTCTTTTTAGCATATTCAATAGCTTGGACCTTAAATCCTACTGAATAGCTCTTAATCTTCTTCCCTTTATGCGATTTCAAATTATTGAAATCAGCCTCCTCCATTTTGAAAATGATGACAGGTGAAGTGTCACTCGTGACGTGACGAGTTTGACCCGGTGGAAATTCTAGACATATGCTACTTATTTGGCGAGACGAGTTTGACCCGGCGGAAATTCTAGACATACGCTAATGAAAATAATATTTTGTGAAACGAGTTTGACCCGGCGTTAATCCTGAGCCGGCGGTAACGCTAAGCATGCGCTAATTATTTTGCGAAACGAGTTTGACCCGGTAGTAATTCTAGTCAGGCGCATACTATATACCCGGCGGCAATTCAAGGAAATACGGTAATGAGATTACAAACGTGAATAAATTGACCGCACTACTTTGAAGTCATGGTAATTCCTATTTTTTTGTGTTGTTTTTTTTTGCACACTTGCAGTCCTCCAGCAGTTCCTGCAGCAGCGACTCCGACTAGATGACCAGGTGCACGGGAGTAAGGATGAACGCTTAAGTCGTCATCACGTCTTTTTGTGACAGATATATATTTTTTTTTTCTTGGCTGTAATTACAAACTTTGCAAACGACACAATACACGTTTTGCTACATTCTTGTTTGTTTTACCAGGAGCTTGTTTTTGTGAGTCTTGGTTGTACGTCACAAGCACGTTCATATATTCTAGGTTGTTTCGCTTACTTCAAAATCATGCAAAAGATAAATAAAAAAATGTATCTGTTGTATTTCTCCTTCTCCGTTGCTTGTTTTTACGACGAACAAAATGAGTTTGCTGTGAGGTGAATTAAAGACTGTTCGTTCAGTCCCACCTTATTCAAACAGTCCTAATCCTGAAAAACATGTTGTTTTAATTCACTGTAGCCGCAACCATCTAATCATCTGCCATGGGATGGACTCCACCTTGATGCGACTCAACTCCAAGGTCGTCACTAACTGGTTGACTAACTGTAGCATGGGTCAAGTACCAAAGTATATTACTCTCAGTTGTACAAACCCCGTTTCCATACGAGTTGGGAAATTGTGTTAGATGTAAATATAAACGGAATACAATGATTTGCAAATCCTTTTCAACCCATATTCAGTTGAATATGCTACAAAGACAACATATTTGATGTTCAAACTGATAAACATTTTTTTTGTGTGCAAATAATCTTTAACTTTAGAATTTGATGCCAGCAACACGTGACAAAGAAGTTGGGAAAGGTGGCAATAAATACTGATAAAGTTGAGGAATGCTCGTCAAACACTTATTTGGAACATCCCACAGGTGTGCAGGCAAATTGGGAACAGGTGGGTGCCATGATTGGGTATAAAAACAACTTCCCAAAAAATGCTCAGTCTTTCACAAGAAAGGATGGGGCGAGGTACACCCCTTTGTCCACAACTGCGTGAGCAAATAGTCAAACAGTTTAAGAACAACGTTTCTCAAAGTGCAATTGCAAGAAATTTAGGGATTTCAACATCTACGGTCCATAATATCATCAAAAGGTTCAGAGAATCTGGAGAAATCACTCCACGTAAGCGGCATGGCCGGAAACCAACATTGAATGACCGTGACCTTCGATCCCTCAGACAGCATTGTATCAAAAACCGACATCATTCTCTAAAGGGTATCACTACATGGGCTCAGAAACACTTCAGAAAAACCACTGTCACTAAATACAGTTCGTCGCTACATAGATAGGTAGATAGATAGATAGTACTTTATTTATTCCGTCAGGAGAGTTCCTTCAGGAAAATTAAAATTTTCAGCACAATCCCATTCAAGATCAGACAAACATTACAGGGAGACAGAACAGGATCGCTGCCGGGTCTGCCGGCTTACAGCGCCCCTTACAAAAAAGATGAGATACAGGTAAACAAAGGCGGGGGGGAATAGAAGATTAAAATAAAAAAATTGGTCTTAGCCAAGGCCCTGGAGAGGGGGTGCAGACTGAGGCCAAGGGAAAAAAAACAACAAAAAAAAAACAATTCATAGGCATAGAACAAACACATCCCTCTTCCATGTGTGTAAGAGGGAAACATCAAACATCAAAGAACACAGGACATTAAAGACATTAAAGCAGCAGATACTACCAGACACTTCTACATACAGCTATGAATAAAAAGTAAAAGAAACATATCCACTGTGGTGGCCTCTGCGGTGTTCCACGCCATCGTCCGCTGGGGTGGAGGGAGCATGGCCAGAGACAGGAGCAGACCCAACAAAGCAACCAAGACAGCCGACTCCACTCTCGGCCAGTGTCCAGTCCGCATGGATGAGCGAGGATACGTCCAAGGTGACTGAGGTGTCCGACACCTGCTCACCCAGCCAAGACAACACGAAGCCTCTCTGTCCCAGCGCTCGGTGCTAGCTCCGCAGACCTGTCCCCTCATCCGCATCTCCTCCAGTCCCTCCAAACCGACTCCAGTGTGGCAGAGACCCAGCAGCTGGTCTCCATAGCCAGAAGGCTCTCGGGAGGCAGATCCAGAAGTCCACAAAAAAAAAGCACCACAGGGGTCACGAAAGTGCCACCCCTTGTCACACAGTCCCAAAGGGTCCCGGACCAAAAGGCAAGAAAATATAATAACACATGAAAACAAGAGGGAAACACAAAAGGATGACACAAGAGCACAGAGCTCCTGCCTACAGCAGCCACTACAGCAGCGCCGTAGTGGCTGGAAAAAAAATAAAAAATTGGTAAGTGCAAGTTAAAGCTCTATTCTGCCAAGCGAAAGCCATTTATCAACAACATCCAGAAACGCCGCTGGCTTCTCTGGGCCCAAGATCATCTAAGATGGACTGATGCAAAGTGGTCTGACGAGTCCACATTTCAAATTGTTTTTGGAAATATTCGACATTGTGTAATCCGGACCAAAGGTGAAGCAAACCATCCAGACAGTTATCGACACAAAGTTCAAAAGCCAGCATCTGTGATGGTATGGGGGTGCATTAGTGCCCAAGGCATGGGTAACTTACACATCTGTGAAGGCACCATTAATGCTGAAAGGTACATACAGGTTTTGGAACAACAGATGCTGCCATCTAAGCGCCGTCTTTTTCATGGACGCCCCTGCTTATTTCGAGCGTCTTTTTTCTTGAAAGTGCCTAACGACAAATCGAGCACCTTTTTCCAATGTTTTAGAGACACGGAAGCAGGTACCACTTTGCAGTTCAAGTTGTCCACTCTGCCCCCAGCCCTTCCTCACATTAAGTCAGGTTTGCAGTAGCCTCTCGCAGCGGTCACAGCTGCAGTCGTAGCAGAGAGACGGCAAATGAAGTGTGAAGAGTTGCCGCCTTGGTTTGCAGAGCGAGGAGTAAATGTAAATGTTTCTTCACTGTCATCACTGCAATGTCCCAAGCCCCATTCTTCATGTTAATGAGCCAGTCAAAACATTCGGTTTGTTCGCGAATGTCCCAAAGTTCCAGTCAATTGATCAAAATGTATCATCATTAAAATCCCGTGCCATCTGCTCGCAGCAGGCCGGGGGTCATAAGCCTCCCCTTTTAGCGATCTTGGGCCACTCGGGTGAATTCAAAATAAATATGTTGGATTCAGTGTTATTTGTTGTAAGTCTACATTGTTCTCGGTCGACGTGTCCCACGGTTACCATCCAACTTTACGTCTGGTTGCAATCTATGAAGGTTGTTTCCCCTTGCCGATTGTATTGTACCATATGTCCCGGCAAGAAATCTGCATTCAAAAGACTCCGGCTTATTAGTGATTCCTAGAGCCCAAAAAAAGTCTGCGGGCTATAGAGCGTTTCCCGTTCGGGCTCCAGTACTCTGGAATGCCCTCCCGGTAACAGTTCGAGATGCTACCTCAGTAGAAGCATTTAAGTCTCACCTTAAAACTCATCTGTATACTCTAGCCTTTAAATAGACCTCCTTTTTAGACCAGTTGATCTGCCGCTTCTTTTCTTTTTCTCCTATGTCCCCCCCTCCCTTGTGGAGGGGGTCCGGTCCGATGACCATGGATGAAGTACTGGCTGTTCAGAGTCGAGACCCAGGATGGACCGCTCGCCTGTGTATTGGTTGGGGACATCTCTACACTGCTGATCCGCCTCCGCTTGAGATGGTTTCCTGTGGACGGGACTCTCGCTGCTGTCTTGGATCCGCTTTGAACTGAACTCTCGCGGCTGTGTTGGAGCCACTATGGATTGAACTTTCACAGTATCATGTTAGACCCGCTCGACATCCATTGCTTTTGGTCCTCTAGAGGGGGGGGGGGGGGGGGGGTTGCCCACATCTGAGGTCCTCTCCAAGGTTTCTCATAGTCAGCATTGTCACTGGCGTCCCACTGGATGTGAATTCTCCCTGCCCACTGGGTGTGAGTTTTCCTTGCCCTTTTGTGGGTTCTTCCGAGAATGTTGTAGTCGTAATGATTTGTGCAGTCCTTTGAGACATTTGTGATTTGGGGCTATATAAATAAACATTGATTGATTGATTGATCGATTGATTGATTGAAAACAACCAAAGTAGGGCAGCACTGCCATGTCGCCTTTCTGCCCGGGAGGGCGGTGACCAGGGGGCGTCGCCAGACATATTTCACTGGGGCACGTGCCCCACTGTTGATCTGCAGTGCCCCATTAAAAATTTCACCATTAAAAAAAAAAACGCTTCAGAGTTTTAAGTCTACATAACATAGACAACAGCGCACATACTACTTAGTATGGTAATTGCTTGCTACTGTATTCACTCCACGTAACAATGAGCACATGGCTAATTAATATGGTAATTTATTCACGTGTGGATCAAGACTTCCGTTGAGAGAGGATGAGAATCACTGCTGAGGTAGGTGACGTTAGCCAACAACAATTTGTTAATTACATTATTTTGATTTTGATTTGACTCAAACTGTAACTCCTAGATGGATTTAAGAAAGTTATTCGCCCGCAGCAGAGAAGAAGCAGCAGGAATGAGAGATGTAAGTGAAGTCCTAGCTAGCTAGGCAACATCATTGTCTTAAGTTGATGCTAAGTTAGCTAACATTCTTCCTTGAATCAAGACAAACATATTCATTTGCTGTACGAGCTGTCGGGGGAATTTCTAATGAACATGAAACATAATGTTGGTTATTGTCTGCTGGTTCTGCATCAATGATGATTTGGAGTCAGCATGTGTGAGTTAAATGCTTCTCAAATGGTTTATCTTCAGGAAGAAAAACATTTTTCCATAGCATCAAGTCGTGAGGCAAATTTTTAAATCATTCAAGTTTATTTCACAGAAAAATAGCACAGTAGACTTGACTTGTTAATCGGTGTGACTTTGACTAAAATAATCTTGTTTTGTCACCAGAAAAATGGCTACAGCTAAAGCATCTGGTTTTGTTTCCAGAAAAAATTGTCACATTTTTGTATTTGTTTTCAGAAAGATGGCAGAAAATATCTGGTTTTATTGCCCCATTTAGATTTAAAAAAATATATATTTCCATGTCTGTCCTGAGTCCGCCTCCAACTTGTTAGTCGGTTTGCCTTTTGCTAAAATACTCACTAATAGTAGCATTAAACAGGCACTGAGTGAGCACAATATCATGTCCTCATGTGTAATGTTTAAATGTTTTTCTATTTTTTCGGACTACAATGTGCAACAATGTTTTATGTATGTGTGTATATGTGTTCATATGCATGCAGATATGCATCTGTGTGGATACATATACATATACATAGATACATCTGTCATCTCTATCTTTTTTTTTTTTACTATTTATACTACCATATTGTTAGATTAGATAGTACTTTATTCATTCCGTCAGGAGAGTTCCTTCAGGAAAATTACAAATTTCAGCACAATCCCATTCAAGATCAGACAAACATTACAGGGAGACAGAACAGGATCGCTGACGGGTCTGCCGGCTTCCAGCGCCCCTTACAAAAAAAGATGAAATACAGGTAAACAAGGGGGGGGAAATAGAAGATTAAAATGAAATGAAAAAATCGGTCTTAGCCTGGGCCTTGGAGAGGGGGTGCAGACTGAGGCCAAGGGAGGAAAAAAACCCAAAAAAAAAACAAAAAAAACAACTCATAGCCATAGTACACATCCCTCTTCCATGTGTGTAAGAGGGAAACATCAAACATCAAAGAACACAGAGGACATTAAAGACATTAAAGCAGCAGATACAACCAGACACTTCTACATACAGCTATGAATAAAAATGAAAAGAAACATATCCACTGTGGTGGCCTCTGCGGTGATCCACGCCATCGTCCGCTGGGGTGGAGGGAGCATGGCCAGAGACAGGAGCAGACCCAACAAAGAAACCAAGACAGCTGACTCCACTCTCGGCCAGTGTCCAGTCCGCATGGATGAGCGAGGATACGTCCAAGGTGACTGAGGTGTCCGACACCTGCTCACCCAGCCAAGACACCGCGAAGCCTCTCCATCCCAGCGCTCAGTGCCAGCTCCGCAGCCCTGTCCCCTCATCCGCATCTCCTCCAGTCCCTCCAAACGGACTCCGGTGTGGCAGAGACCCAGCAGCTGGTCTCCATGGCCAAAAGGCTCCCGGGAGGCAGATCCAGAAGTCCACAAAAAAAGCACCACAGAGGTCACGAAAGTGACACCCCTTGTCACACAGTCCCAAAGGGTCCCAGACCAAAAATGCAAAAAAATATAATAACACATGAAAACAAGAGGGAAACACAAAAGGATGATACAAGAGCACAGAGCTCCTGCCTATAGCAGCCACTACAGCAGCGCCATCTTGGAAAAAGATGTATATGCACCTTAGGAGGAGCTGCTCCAATTTCGTTGTTCTTTGAACTTGTTCTTTGCAATAATGACAATAAAACTCTATTCTATTCTATTCTAATAGTCACTAGAAAAATGGCTAAAAATATCTTGTTTTGTTGCCACAGTTTGATTTTTTTTCTCCCTAAACTTTTTTTTTTCATGCACATGTGACCGACTCACTGAAAATGACACACAATCCACTTTTATGTCACGACCCAGTAGTTGGGAACCACTGGTCAACTGTATAACAGTTACTGTAATATTTCCATGTCTGTCCAGAGTGATTGACCACTTTGCAAAAATGAAAAGGAGACGTTACAGTTTACTTCTCAGAAAATGATTCCCTGAACAGACACACAACAGTTGTTCATTTATTCTACTACTGTGGCTTTATTGTTTTGTGTATATTTTATAGTTTTGTGTATCTGAAATAGAATTCGCCACATTGCCATAAATGGAATTTCAATCAATCAATCAATGTTTACTTATATAGCCCTAAATCACTAGCGTCTCAAAGGGCTGCACAAACCACCATGACATCCTCGGTAGGCCCACATAAGGGCAAGGAAAACTCACACCCAGTGGGACATCGGTGACAATAATGACTATGAGAACCTTGGAGAGGAGGAAAGCAATGGATGTCGAGCGGGTCTAACATGATACTGTGAAAGTTCAATCCACAATGGATCCAACACAGTCACGAGAGTCCAGTCCAAAGCGGATCCAACACAGCAGCGAGAGTTCCGTTCACAGCGGAGCCAGCAGGAAACCATCCCAAGCGGAGGCGGATCAGCAGCGCAGAGATGTCCCCAGCCGATACACAGGCAAGCAGTACATGGCCACCGGATCGGACCGGACCCCCTCCACAAGGGAGAGTGGGACATAGGAGAAAAAGAAAAGAAACGGCAGATCAACTGGTCTAAAAAGGGAGTCTATTTAAAGGCTAGAGTATACAAATGAGTTTTAAGGTGAGAATTAAATGCTTCTACTGAGGTGGCAATTTAAATAATATAAAAGAACCCAGAGATGTAGGGGTGCTTTATTTTTCGTTTTACATTTGTAGATGTTAAATTTGCAGATGATTACTGCAATATTTCAAAAAGATGAATTGCTCTTCCTTTTTGCTTTTACCAGTATCAGTTTAGAAGTTTGGAGTAAAAAAAGTGCACAAGTAGGTCAAATGCATTAGTTAATTTCAGGTGGTTAATCAAAGATCCATACAACATAATCCGATATGATTTCATAGTTTAAAGCACTATTTATGTATTTTTTATGATAAATAAGTGCTAAAAAATGTTTTTGCTTGCGCGCTTTGCACGCTCACATGAAGTATTTGTGCCCCAGTATAGTATTAGGTCTAGTGACGCCCCTGGCGGTGACAAGACCAGAAATACACTTAAATGTAAATCAAAAAGTGGTTGGTATTTAGGTTATGAATCTACCCCCTGCTCAGTTTGACATATTTGCTGGTCTTTATTACTTTGTTAGACATTATTTTCAAACAAAATATAAATGAAACATTCCAGTTAGGAGTCCTTCATTTTTGACCTGAGCTCCTCCAGGTACTGCAGACCTGTATGACATTTGCTTGTCCATCCATCCATGCATTTTCTTCCACTTATCCGAGGTCGGGTCGCGGGGGCAGCAGCCTAAGCAGGGAAGCCCAGACTTCCCTCTCCCCAGCCACTTCGTCCAGCTCTTCCCGGGGAATTCCGAGGCGTTCCCTGGCCAGCCGGGATACATAGTCTTTCCAACGTGTTCTTCGCTTATAAGAAAAATTATTTTTATTCAGAAAAGGCGTCTCCGACATCTCTTCTGATCCTTCCGCACTGCCGTGGTGCCCTTCTGCCCGGGAGTGGGTGACAAGACCAGAAATACACATCACAACCAAAACAGAACATAAGACAGAACGGATTTTTGGAAAGAGTTTTATTTTTAGTGTTGGAAGAAGCACACATCTACAGTCAATAGAAACATACTGTAGCACTTCAAACTGATTCAACTATCATTGTAAATATTTCATTAAATTGTTCATCTAGTGGGAATAATTGCAATTTACAATAGAGGTTGAATAATTATGAGTGACAGCACACTTGGCCAACACCTTCTTGCACTATATTAGTGACAGAATTGCAAATGTGTAAGCAAAATCTTCTCTCTTGCATATATTATATATCTGAAAACAAATAAAACTTAAGTTCCAAATTCATGTCATGAATTCGGAAAATTTTAGGACGAACTTCAATAAACTGTTGTCAGGAAAAACTAAATACAACTAACGGATTCAACCAGTTGCAAATTGTGTGAAAACCAAAACTAGTAAAGTAACATCTGTTAAACGTCATGTACCGAGTCTGGATGCGAGCTCACCTACAGAAACATGCCTGTGAATATTCCAATATTCATTTATTGATCTAGGATTCTCAAGGCATTAAATTGATTACAACTGGACTGCTCAGATTGTCTTAGGAGGCGTGTAAGTTGGTGTTTAAAGACTATATAGGACGGCGCTAGGCTGGATCAGAGGCTAAACTAAGGCAACCGGAGCAGTGCAGGAGGACTCACAGAAAGGAAGCTGTTGATGATAAAGCTACATTTGCTGAGTTGAGTTCCCGTTCCAGGTGTTGTTGTCGTCCTCGCTATCGTCTTCAGTCTTGAGCTGGCAGATTTTCCCGTCTTTCTTGAAATTCTTGGGACGTTTTTCTGCAGGGGTGGAAAGAGGTTCCCTGACAGGACAAAGCAGAACATGTCATACAGAATGAGTTTGATTGATTGATTGATAATTTTATTAGTAGATTGCACAGTTCAGTACATATTCCGTACAATTGACCACTAAAATGGTAACACCCGAATAAGTTTTTCAACTTGTTTAAGTCGGGGTCCACGTTAATCAGTTTTTATTATTATTTTTTGGGGGAAATCAGTTAAATAAGATTTTGGAATTAGGGTTGATCATAATTGATTGCGTTTTGAGAAATTAGAATAATCATGTTTATTCTTTTTTTTTTCATTTTTTTTTTTTTCAGGCAATGACATGAAAAAAAATGTACAAGGTAAACAATACATAATAATATAAATTAATAAAATGCAAAAGTAAGGTACACTATGTAAGCATGATTACCGTATTTTTCGGATTATAAATCGCTCCGGAGTATACGTCGCACCGGCCGAAAAAGCATAATAAATAAGGAAAAAAACATATACGTTGCATTTTTGGGGGAAATTTATTTGATAAAATCCAACACCAAGAATAGACATTTGAAAGGCAATTTAAAATAGATAAAGAATAGTGAACAGCAGGCTGAATAAGTGTACGTTGTATCAGTGGTCCCCAACCACCGGTCCGCGGCCCGGGACCGGATAGCACAAGAAAAAATAAAAATATATGTATTTTTTAGGGGTGGGCAAATTAATGCGTTAATTACGAGTTAACTCATCAATCTATTAACGCCGACAATTATTTTATCGCACATTTGCGTATGTTGTTTACATGCTTTTATTTTGTTAACGCCTTTTCTTAGCAAGATGGCAACGCCCGGATGGGCTTCGGCGTCGAGGGGCTCTTGGTAAAGATGGAACATTTGGCAAAAATACCGGACAATTCTGCAAATTTCGTGGCTGGCTTACAGCGTGGTCACTCCGGGATCACTTATGACCGCCAGACAATTCTGGATGTGGATAGATCGGGCCGTTTTGGACTGAATGACGCGTGCTTGCTAGACCGGCTAGCTAGCATGGGAATACTTTGCCGGCTACATCCAGCGGCCTGTGAAGCAGCGGAGTATATGTGTTGTCCGTCTATTTATGAATAATGCAGCCGAGGCGTGTTGGCTGAGTTCTTAACGTTTGCTTTCAGAGCGTGCATACAACATACAACATACAAGATGCCGTCATGGCGACACAACCTATACCGGGCTACCGCGCATGCTCGTCACTCCTGTTGCATGCTGGATCGGGCAGTTCTTTTTTTCCCTGGCTCATAACATCACAATATAGTACCATGTATATGATGCGTTCAGTTTATCAAAGCACCAAGCAAACAATCGGAAAATTCCCATCATATCAATTCCTAGATATGGTCATAATTATTTTAAGTGCACTACGCAGAATAAACACAACATTATTAATATTGCTACTACAGATAATTTGATCAAAAATTCCCTAAAACAGCCCACTACCTATAATATAGGTTTTTTAAACATAAGATCCCTGATAAAAAAAATGTTTCTGCTGTTACCTCAGAAATTGCCTGTTCAGATGTTATGATTGTGGCTCAGAGATTTGTATGTAGATTATATTTATTTTCCATAACAAACAGGATAACTTAAATACCCTGGCAGTGGTAGTAATAAGCTTAAATGTTTTTATTTACATTTTTTGAGTTGATTTTCATAAAATATGCTATTTAACTGCCACTGTTTAACAAGGGCTGATTTAAATTGTGTTTGCACAACAAATGTTTTGGCGCTTTTGTTCATGTGGGAGAATATTCCAATAAAGGTGCACTACACACTACTTTTGAATTCATTATTGGGCTTCGCGTATACAATGCAGTTAATCGCGATTAATCTGAGAAATAGTGCGATTAACTTCAATTAAAATGTTTAATCGTTGCCCAGCCCTAATATTTTTTAATTATTAAATCAAAATGTTGGTATCAACAACTCACATTATCCACTGAAAACAATAACAATTTAGTTCATCTGCATCTTGTTTATCAGTATACATTTTTTCTACATGTATTTGAGGTACTTTGACAAAATAAAGGATTGTGGGTTTTATCGATAAGATTGACAACATTTCAGTTGTACTTTTATATGTAGCAGCCTTCCACTCGTCATTGTCTTTGTGCAATTATCTGGTAAAGTGTCAATATCAAGAGGATTATTGTCTAAATTGAACAGTCGTGCAAATACTGAAATTTCAATAAGCAAATATTGTTAGACCCCTGATCGGCATGTAGAGACTGTCACTCACCTTTTGGAGTTATCAGGGCGACTTGCAGAGTTGGTGTAAGAGCTGGTGGATGTTTCCTGCGGTTCGGTCGCAAACATCATGGAGCTAAGGAGTCGCCACACACTGAGGATAGGGTAGAAGAGCGTCCTCAGAATCGCCCAGACACCACCAGCTGATGATGAAACCACCGCAGAAGCCCTGCCACACTGTTATTGGAAAAACACACAAAAATTATTATACAAAATAAATAGGTCCTTGTAAATCACTATGCTTTATTTCAGGGGTGTCAAACACGTTTTCATTGAGGGCCGCTTGTTACAGTGAATGTATTCATTCATTCATTCATTCATTTTCTACCGCTTATTCCCTTTTGTAGCTGAGCTAGGCGCCAGCGCCCCCCGCGACAGTGAATGTATATGAATAATAATATAAAATGTCAAACTTTCTTTAAAAAATGATTTTCATTCATATAGCATTTTGTATTAAAGTTATATTTTGACAAAACAAGTTATATCATCAGAATGTCACACATGTTAAATGTTTTACTTGGATGCATGTAATTTAGTTGCTCAAAACGGTTTTATCTACACTGTTAAACAGTCAGTAGATTTTAGAGTAAAAAATCAGCAGCTCAGTTGCCAGAATTTTACTATAAAAATACAGGTGGTACCGTTTTTTCACAGTTATGCACTGTAAAAACACAACCATTCAATTTTATTCAATTTACTGCAATTTGGTGTAAAAGCCACCATAAAGGAGCTTTTGTGCTCAAAAATATATAACATGTTTTTACTTTTTACATTATTATTGACATAATATTTTGGGGCTAATCGCATGAGTTAACGGATTAACTTCAACAGCCCAAATATTAATGTATAATCGCTTCATGATATGATTACATAATTGCTCATACATTTGATAATTACATTATTTTTAACATACAAACTTGACAGATAACTAAATATAAAAAATATGTTAATATTTTACATCAGATAATATTCCAGTTTAAAAGACAAAAATGGCATGCAGTACATGCAAGTATTTTGGCAAAATCGACAAAAACGACTGCATTTAGCAAGAAAGATGATGACATTATGTCCAGTCTTTCGCGGACCACCTACAACAGGGGTCGGGAACCTTTTTGGCTGAGAGAGCCATGGAAGCCAAATATTTTAAAATGTATTTCTGTGAGAGCCATATAATATTTTTTTAACACTGAATACAACTAAATGTGTGCATTTTTATGTAAAACCAACATTAGGGTAGAACACGTCTGTTATTCTTTTTAATAACATTTTTATTCTGAAGCTAACTAATAATGAATAATATACTTTTTACCATTCTTGACTTCTTGAACAGGTGCGGTAGGAAAACGGATGGATGGATAAAAATGCATTACAATTTTTTATATTTTGAACGTTATTTCGAACACTGATTACCAGGGGAATTATTTATTATTTATTTTGTTAAGCAATGTCATCTAAGATTAATCTGAGAGCCAGATGCAGTCATCAAAAGAGCCACATCTGGCTCTAGAGCCATAGGTTCCCTACCCCTGACCTACAACAAAGTGGCGGGGAAGATCTGGACCCCGGATCTTGAGTTTGACACCTCTTTTTTTATTTATGATGTTGTGTCCATTTAAAATGATTTATATCAGATAGAAGTCACTCACAGGCACAAGTACAATTGTAGAACTTGGAGCGAGATCGAGTTCCAGAAACGTCTTATGGAGATCTTCACTGGTGAACTCCCGTCGAGGGAACATGGTAGCCATGGAGAAGCTACCAAAGCGATTTCCAACCTCCTGACAAACAATGCATAAAAAACACATTATTATTATTACTACATTGCGATTGTCGCTACTTTATTGTTTTTATTTTTTCCAATTAACACATTTTTAACTCTCTGCTTTTTGGGCCCTATTGTTCCATTTGCGCCAAAGTGTTTTTTTACATGCTGAAAATTGTGGAACATGAGAGTTTTACTAACAAATGTGAATGTCACTGACATCTAAGAAATAGATAACACTTTAAATGTGAAAAGGCCGTATCAATCAGGCAGTGCTAGTCATGTGAGTGTGTGTTGTCATGATCATGCAGTGCAGGCCTGGGAAATAATTTTGCCTTGGGGGGCCAAATTTTGAGGAAAAAAAATGTGTCTAGGGGCCAGTATGTCTATTTTTAGGAACACTAATACAAAACGTCACAATAATGTTTGAATGCTAAAAACATGACAGACCGCCTAAAAAAACGGAATGGAAATTTTACGTTTTTCTTCTGAATAAGACACCCAGATTGTACATGAAAATAAAGAATGTGGCATTTACAATATTAAGTATGAACTATAAAACACTGAATATTGACAACATAAGAACGCCAAACCCCCTTTTGATCGACATATTTTACAATTAAGCGAAAAGCAACAAACAAAGCGAAATATGAACGTGAAGGGTAAAAAAAACAAACACCTACTATCTGATATAACACTAAGCTTTAGAACTTTGTTGTAAAAATGTCATTCCGCGTCTGTCCCTGACACCCGCATTTCGGGCTGACACTCTGTAAAAACCCACCCCACCCACACTGCTTGGTGCCTTGCCTGAGCTGCTGTGCCTTAGGGACCATAGTGACTAGTATATCATGAAAAAGCGCAGATTCCAACCATTGAAACACTTTGAATAGTTCAAGACTTACGGTAAATTGAAAACATCACTGCACATCATAATGGCGGCTATAGATTCGATCTTAAAGATAAAAAAAAAATGTCCGGCGGGCCAAATTGAAAAGCTTAAAGGGGCGCATGCGGCCCTTGGGCCTTAATTTGCCCAGGTCCGATGTAGTGTGTGTATGCATTCTTCAACAGCTTCTTCTTCCTGGCTGGATGTGTATAACGATCCATAGATTTTTTTACTTGCTGTTATAACTACCCTAATGTTATTTGTGATGTTATAGAGCAGGGGTCAGGAACCTTTTTGGCCGAGAGAGCCATGAAAGCCAAACATTTTTTAATGTATTTTTCGGAGAGCCATACATTTTTTAACACGGAATACAACTAAATGCGTCCATTTTTAAGTAAGACCAACATTTTTAGAGTATAGTAAGTCTCAGAATAACATTGTTATTCTGAAGCTAACCATCTAGCCATCCATTTTCTACCAATTGTCCCGTTCAATAATAAGCAAAATGCTTCTTAGCATTAATGTGACTTCTTGAACAGGTGGGGTAGAAAATGGATGGATGGATTGAAATGCATGAAAAAGTTTTATTTTTAACTCTGATTACCAGCGGAATTATTCGTGACTTATCGTGTTATGCAATGTCAGCTAAGATTCATCTGAGAGCCATAGGTTCCCTACCCCTGTTATAGAGTAACCTGACTTTCACCAGAACCTTGTAGCTGGTAAGTTGGTGTGGTTTGGTGCTAATAAAGGCTGCGAGTTATGACATCTGACTTGTTTACTGTTCTTAGCACTGGTTACATCTGACTGTAAGCTTTTATAGTTGTCGATAAACCTTCTACAAAATTTGTATTGTTCTGGTGGTGTTCTCTGGCCGAGGAAGACCCTAAACCCAATATTCTATAACACACCCCCTTCCTAACCCAAAATAGAATACAGGCCCTGACTTTGAGATTCAGGTAGTTATGAAGGATCAGACGGAATTAGGATGGTCTGAGGTCAAACCTTGGAGAGGTTGAGAGCCATTGCCGTATTTTCCTTGAACTGACCTGAACAGCAAACTGATGAGCTTCCTGCAGTTTGTTCTGTGAAGGGAACTTGTTGGTGATGGATGATCCGTCTGGGAGGCGAAACTGGAGCCTTGTAATGGTGCTAAAGATACAGAAACACACAAGTAACTTCTGAATAGAAACAGGCATCAAATAGATACGGTATTTATCTGGAAGTACATACACTATAAACTCAGAGCTGTAATAATGATACCAAATATGTAACCTTCATGTTGTTGGCAACCAGGTGGAGTCTAACTTGATATTTTGGAGGTTGGGAAATAACCAATTCATTAACTAATTGTCTTTAATGTAGGCCAATATACTGTGTGTTGTTGTTGATAAATTAACTATCTAATACTATATTTCATTTGTTATATGGTAAAATATGGCTGAGAGCCATTAAAAAATAAAGTGCTGTCCGAAAATTGTTACCAGACTAGGGATGTGTATTGTTAGGATTTTATTGATACCTGTCAATATAAAATAAAAAAATAATAAAAAATTGTTATTATGCCCTTTTTACTTCCAACACTTAAGTCTGTAGGTCAACTTCAGATCTATCCGTCGGTTAAAATGTTTTCTTTTATTTTTAATGTTTTTTTGGTAACTGCAGCTTTGAATTGATCAATAATTTATAACAACATTGATTTTCATTCATTATTATTTTTTGAGCAATGACAGTTCTAAAGAAAAAAAACGCGTGCTTGGCTTTAGAGTCAACATTGTAACTTTTTATCGCACCATTTCCCTTTTTCTTGTTTTATTCCACTTTTCATGTTTTTTTTTTAATTAGTATTTTTATAATATACCGTGGGCTGTAAGAAAATTAGCTGTGGACGGCAAATGGCTCCCCCGGTTGCACTTTGGACATATTTGGTCCAATACATGAAGTAAAGTTCTACAACAATTGGAACAACAACAACAAAAATGGATAAGGGCTTATAAGTCATCAATGGTTTTAATCTTGGAGAGCTGGCAGGTTTACCTCCTTTGTCTCAAAAGTGCCTCCTTCCTTGCTTCCTCCTCCTCTGCCTGTTCCTTCTGTAGTGCTACTTTTTTAGCTTTTTCTTCCAGGAATTTGGCATATCGTGCGGCTCTTTCCCCTCGGTACTGCAAAAAACAAATGACAAAGATGTGATTTGGGTGACAACTGAAGGGTCCCAAGAAAATAATAGATATTTTTTCCCCAGAGCCCCAAATCCTTGGCAGCACAAATATGTATTATGATAGTTGTTGAATAAATTGGGTTGCATCAAGAAATCACTTCTGAATCCAGATCTGAATCTCAATTCTTATTCACCCCGATTCTAAATTGATTCATAATTTTAAAAAATCTATTACAATTTTTTAAATAGAATAAACCCTTAACAAAAATGTTTTATGCCATCATTATGCATCTGAAAGGAGCTTTTCCTAACCTATAATCAGTTTTGAAAAAGTTTCATTATAATTAATATACAAAATAATACATTGCAAAAATCGGTTTGAATTGAGAATCGAGTTGAACCGAGAATCAATTCCGAATGAAATCGTCGCTTCAAGAATCAGAATCAGATCAAATAGGTGCCCAAATATTCACACCCCTACTAAATAATAATATACATTTTTGTTTCGTCAACACTGTCAGAGAGGTATTATTTTAACAACGTATGTTATTGTGATTTAGTTTGCATACTAGTCAAAACCATTTATATTTTTCCATCTCATGTTACTAAAAGAAGCAAACAAAATGAAAATTTTGACACCTTTCACTATGATGCAGTAATTACAGTTACAATAGTAACATGTTTTTAAATTCTATTCAAAAAACACTTCCAGCTCTCAAAAACACTCTAGTTTTCTACAAATCACCAATACTCCTATATTTTTTCAAAAAGGGTTGGTGTCAGTCAGCCTGATAAAAGACTGACATAAAATGGTGACATTTGCAGTAGAATGAGTAGGAGGAAGCAACATAGATTAAATTAGACCAAACGTTATTAATCCCTTGGGGTGTGCACTCAAGAAAATTACAGCAAGACTCTATGGAATACACATGGAAATCATGGCACCACAGTACGCAGATTAAACAAAGTATAATACAATATAATAAAGTAAGAAATTGAAAAAATATATACAAAATGATTTGAAAATACAATAAAAATAAACAAAGCAAAAAACAAGGTCACTGTCTAGTGTAACAAATACACCAGTGGTTCTCAACCTTTTTTCAGTGATGTACCCCCTGTGAACATTTTTTTTATTTCTATTACCCCCTAATCAGAGCAAAGAATTTTTGGTTGATAAAAAGAGATAAAGAAGTAAAATACAGCACTATGTCATCAGTTTCTGATTTATTAAATTGTAAAACAGTGCTAAATATTGCTCATTTGTAGTGGTCTTTCTTGAACTATTTGGAAAAAAAGATATAAAAATAACTAAAAACTTGTTGAAAAATAAACAAGTGATTCAATTATAAATAAAGATTTATACACATAGAAGTAATCCTACTTAAGGTGCCCTCTTTGGGGATTGTAATAGAGATCCATCTGGATTCATGAACTTAATTCTAAACATTTCTTCACAAAAAAATAAATCTTTAACATCAATATTTATGGAACATGTCCACAAAAAATCTAGCTGTAAACACTGAATATTGCATTGTTGTATTTCTTTTCACAGTTTATAAACTTACATTCATATATTTTGTAGAAGTATTATTCAATAAATATATTTATAAAAGATTTTTGAATTGTTGCTATTTTTAGAATATTTTTGAAAAATCTCACGTACCCCTTGGCATATCTTCAAGTACCCCCAGGGGTACGCTTTTGATTGATTGATTGATGCTTTTATTAGTAAATTGCACAGTTCAGTACATATTCCGTACAATTGACCACTAAATGGTAACACCCGAATTAAGTTTTTCAACTTGTTTAAGTCGGGGTCCACGTTAATCAATTCACGCGTACCCCCATTTGAGAACCACTGAAATACACTACAACATTAATATACTGTATAACTATGCTATAATGTGCGGCACGTTTACTCCTGAATTTGTTTTATTAATTTACCTTTCTTGGTTTTTATACATTATTTTCATCCAGCGGTCATCCAGACACTAAAGGTTTTTGGTGCGAATCCAGCTTTCGCCATCCGAGCCACTGCCATTTTGTCCACTTAGCTTTAGTTGGAGAGGCGGCCGTCATAACATTGATTCTTACTTTTAGGCACACCCAACCATTTATACTATTTTTTTAATATTGTAGTATCTTGCATTTTTTGTTTTGTGTATCACTTTAATTGGAAAGAGTCCATAAACAATAGAACTGTTATAACTTATTGCTCGATAAGTCCTCCCAAGACTTGCACCACCCTTAGGGCTGCGGAAAATGCCATACGGTGAAAACGTGCGCCAAAATGATAGGGATGATGGTTCCATAGAAAGCAAATGAAAAAAAAAGAAGTATTATATCCACATTTTTTAAATTCCTGTGTGCACCAACAGTTAATTTGTAACCTTACCTCATCTTCTAATGCAGTTTGTTGCCTGTCCTCTGCTTTGTTTAATCTTGCAAGAAAAACAAAATCAGTGATCTTGACACAAATGTATAGGTCATCCATGCCATTATGTGTATAAAAGGGGTTAAGAAAATCACCTAAAATGTTGTGTATTTCACCGGTTTGCTGTTACCTTTGGGCTTTTGCATCCAGGTTTGTTTCTTTCGGACCACTTAAACTCGTGTCTCGACATCCGATTTCTGCAGTTGACTGGCTGCACGCAGCGGCTAGGATTTTAAAGCACAGAGAAACACAAAAAGGTTAAGCAGGTTGAGTGCACTTAATTAATTTCAATAATGTGCTTTTGAAGTGTTTACTAACTCCAACATGAACATATTTTAAAACAAAGGAGTCTTTTGCCTTTATGTCCGCCATTATCTCCAGTTCTTGTGCTTTTGTTTAAAAAAAGACATCTGTCTAGTTGTTGTTCAATGTTTATTAACCAATGGGAAATATGTTATTCCTTTTAATTAAAGCATATTTATAATATATCTGAAGAGAGGTTTACATTTGGACTAGTGAGACTTACCCTCAGCAGCCTGTCCGGGCTCTAAGCCTTCTACTGCTTCTTCTGTGGATTTGAGGGGCACGGATGGAACTGAGGGTGGAGCCAGGGCAGGTTGTGTTGTGCTGATCATCGTAGGAGCAGTTGTTTCTTGTTTTCCAATTTGTTGCGCATGCAGCTAAAGAAGCAGACAACGATTCAGTTCAGTTTGGGTTACAACTGTGTTTATCTAGAGATCAGTGTTCTTCAACCATTGTGCCGCGGAATTAGTGTGCCGTCAGATACAGTCTGGTGTGCCGTTGGAGATGAGCTAATTTCACCTATCTGGGTTAAAAATATTTTTGCAAACCAGTAATTATAGTCTGCAAATTATGTGTTGTTGTTGAGTGTTGGTGCTGTCTAGAGCTCGGCAGAGTAACCATGTAATACTCTTCCATATCAGTAGCTAATTGCTTTATAGATGTCGGAAACAGCGGGAGGCAGGGTGCAGGTAAAAATGTGTCTAATGCTTAAACCAAAAATAAACAAAAGTTGAGTGCCCCTAATAAAAGGCATTGAAGCTTAGGGAAGGCTATGCAGAACGAAACTAAAACTCAGCTGGCTACACAGTAAAGAAAAACAGAACGCTGGACGACAGCAAAGACTTACTGCGGAGCATAGTTGGTTTCCATAATGTAGATCCGAACATGACATGACAATCAACAATGTCCCCACAAAATAAGATAAAAACAACTGAAATAGTCTTGACTGCTAAAACAAAGTATAAATATCGCTCAAAGGAAGACATGAAACTGCTACAGGAAAATACCAAAACAAGAGAAAAAGCCACCAAAATAGGAGCGCAAGACAAGAACTAAATCACTACACACAAGAAAACACCCAAAAAGTCAAAATAGGTCACGGTGCGATGTGCCAGGTGGTGACAGTACACCTATTTTGAGACAAGAGCTATAGTGATGCATGGTTGGTTATGGTTTAAAGTCATATCCAACAATTGCGACAATGACTTTTTACAGTCAACTGAGTTTCGTTTTTTTAATGATGGTGTGCCTTTGCTTTTTTTCAATGCAAAAAATGGTTGAAAAACACTGATCTAGATCACTGTCCTCATTATTTTCCCTTGTAATATTTTTTGGCTTTCAGTGAGAAGAACCAGCCCGCGAGAGGGCTTTTCTCTAAAAGTTTTAATCTTGCGAGTCTCGTCACAACCCTAGTACATATACATACATACATAGTTACAATTTGACAATACAATCCATTATAGCAGTGGTTTTTAAACTTTTTTCACCAAGTACCATCTCAGAAAACACTTTCATATAACAAGTATATTTCATATTTTGGCCACTGTAACATTATACACAGTTTAAAAAGTAACACTGTGTTTGAATAAAGGAACATAAAACACTGTACTTTAATCAAGGGATTATTTGGCGTCCCACCAGATGAAACTTACTTTAAGAATCACTGCATTATGGAGTATGGGGAGGTGGTGAAATATCAAAACATGATGCAATGCAACATCTGGATTCCTACCTGCTTCACACTGTCGATTCTATTCCCAAGTTCTGTGGCAGACACGCTGCCAGCGATGACCTCCAAAGGGATACCGTTCTCGCCGATAAAAAAACTGGAGGGAATGCACACCACTGGATCTACGTCCAAATGCTGTTAAGAATAATCTCCCACCAAATGAAATTTTACACAGCTAAACATCATCACGACAAAAGTTATTATTGCTACTATTAGGAACTTGGCAATGGACATAAAACAATATTACTACTAGTAAAGATCGACCGATATGTTTTTTTTCATGCTGATACCGATTATTAGTAGTCAATATCGATATGTGGAGCCAATGTTCATTTGCAGTAAAAGTTATTTAAACATAAAAAGTAGGGCTGCGAATCTTTGGGTGTCCCACGGTTCGATTCAATATCGATTCTTGGGGTCACGATTCGATTCAAAATCTTTTTTTTTTTTAATTCAACACAATTCTCGATTCAAAAACGATTTTTTCCCTATTTAAAAGGATTCTCTATTCATTCAATACATAGGATTTCTGCTTACATTTAAGCAGAGTAGTAGATTTTTGTAAAAGCTTTTATAGTTGTAAAGGACAATGTTTTATCAACTGATTACTATAATGTAAATTTGTTTAAACTATTAAACAAACCAAAAATATGACTTATTTTATCTTTTGTGAAAATATTGGACACATTGTGTTGTCAAGCTTATGAGATGCGATGCAAGTGTAAGCCACTGTGAAACTATTCTTTTTTTATTTTTATAAATGTCTAATGGTAATGTCAATGAGGGCTTTAAATCACTGCTATGCTGAAATTATAACTAATATTGATACTTTTGCTAATAATATTCATTTTTGTTTCACTACTTTTGGTTTGTTCTGTGTCGTATTTGTGTCTTCTCCTAATTGCTCTGTTTATTGCAGTTCTGAGTGTTGCTGGGTCAGGTTTGGTTTTGGAATTGGATTGCATTGTTATGGTTTTGCTGTGTATTGTTTTGTTGGATTGATAAAAAAAAAAATGATTTTTTAAAAACGAGAATCGATTATGAATCGCACAACGTGAGAATCATGATTCAAATTCGAATCGATTTTTCCCCACACCCCTAATGAAAAGTATACATCAGGAAATAGCTGGACAGGGCTTTAAGTTCTTTTTTTAACATTACTTTTTAAGAAACGTTAGACCAGGGGTCGGGAACCTTTTGGCTGAGAGAGCCCTTAAAGCCAGATATTTCTAAATGTATTTCCGTGAGAGCCATATAGGTGGCTACTTATCCAGGGTGTACGCCGCCTTCCGCTCGATTTTAGCTGAGATAGGCACCAGCGCCCCCCGCGACCCCAAAGGGAATAAGCGGTAGAAGATGGATGGATGAATACAACCAAATGCGTGCATTTTTAAGTAAGACCAACATTTTTAGAGTATAATAAGTCTCTTATTCTTTTTAATAACATTGTTATTATAAAGGTAACCAATAATAAATATAATACTTCTTACCATCGATGCACTTCTTGAACAGGTGTGATAGAAAATGGATGGTTGGATTAAAATGGATGAGAAGGTTTTATAATTTGAACATTATTTTTAACACTCTGCTTACCAGCGGAATTATTCATTACTTATCGTGTTAAGCAATGTCAGCTAATATTTATCTGAGAGACAGATGCAGTCATCAAAAGAGCCACATCTGGCTCTAGAGCAATAGGTTCCCTACCCCTGCGTTAGACCAATCAAACATGTTTTTATGCGGCGCAAATGTTGTGGTTAATTTAGCGCAAAAAACATCAGGGGTTTTCACAAAACCCTTTATTACACGAGCATTAAAATTTGTCTTTTAAAATACAGAAAATCTCCTGAAAAAATATGGAATTTCTTGACATCACATTACCACATTTTATAGCAGTTAATGGATTAAATACACTATAAAGTTTCTTTGTGAGGAGCCCTGAAATATTGCAAACATTTAAAATTTAAAAAATTCTGGGCTGCGTCACATAGTTTATAGTTGAGATATTTTTCAAGCTAGACAACATCATTTCTTCCTGAATGGTATAGAATGTGTGAGAATGTGTAAACTGCTGCCTGCTCTTCCTTACTTGCATAATAAGTCTATTAAGTATCAAGATATTTACACAAACATTTAGATTTCTGGCAGAGATGCAGTAGCGAAAAACAAACAAAACGGAACTGGGAAGATGCAGTGAAAGAAGGACAAAAACTGGATTTCTCTGCAAAAAAAATTAAGGGTGTTGGCAGGTAATCAATAGATGTTTTGTATAAGCAACCCACACTGCTAAACACTAGTTATTACTATCTACTTCACCAATTATTTTTTGCATACTAAATACTGGTATCATATATTTGTATATTGTATCTACAAATATAGTTATGTTGTACTTGTAAAAAAATCTAAATATATAGGCTGAAACAGATGTACGTCAAAATCATGGCAAATATTGGCGCCGATCGGTCGATCTCTAACTAATACAAATATAAATTATACCATATATAATATAATATAGTGAATTCAGTGCATGTGTTAAAGTAAGAACATTGATAAAAAGATACAGATCTGGGAGAACTGCACACAAGTATCACTGTGGAATAAAAAAAACAAGGCAGAAATGTCAAACTCCACTGACACACGTATAATTATAACAGTAAATACATTCCAATCAAGAAAAGGGAGCAGTAATGCAACATGGACTACAGGGTTCCTGCAGGTATCAGTAATTCTAATTTGATATTTTTTTTATACAACTTAAAACAAATTTAAGCATTTGACAATAAAAATTGTGAATAGTTAAAGGTGGCCTAAATAAGCATTGATGTAATTAGGGATGCACCGATTAATCGGTAACCGAATATATTCGACCAAATATGGCAAAAAAAGCCACATTCGGCCTTCGGTGGAATGAGTTAAAAACAAGGCCGAATAGTGGCGTGTGACGCAATTTTTTGACGCGGTGACGCAATCAACCAACGTGCAGTGACGCGGAGACGTTGGGATATGTTGTGTACCTGTATAAGTGTATTAGGTTACAAACACACACTTATTGAGATTTAGTGGGTCCTCTGTTTACATTATTAGCCTGTTGTGTAGGCTACCTGTATAAGTGTATGAGGTTACAAGCACACACTTAATTGAGATTTACTTTAGCCTTCTGTTTACATTATTAGCATATCTACTGTGGCTAAGCAGACTTTGGCCAAAAGGACAATAATTCATTTGTTGTGGGTTTATCCACTTAAATGCACTTTATTTTTTTTGGAATGCATGTTTTGTTTGAAGGCCTAATATAAATGAAAAACCTCGTGCTTTTTTTGAAAAGCAAAGGCTACTGGAATATTAAAAAAATGTCAATATTCAATAAAAAAATACTTTATTTGAAAAAAATGTCCAAATATTTATTCTAGGCTATTTATGCAATATTTAAAAAATTGTGAAAAACTGCATTCATTATTCGGTATTCGGCCAAGCTTTTAAATTTTATTCGGCTTCGGCCACACATTTTCATTTCGGTGCATCCCTAGATGTAATCATAACATAATAATAATGCAAATAGCCCTTTCAAATGCTATATCCATTTTTTCATAACTGTAATATTTTGTACTATTGTAATTGGAAAGTGAATAACTTGGACTGTCAATAATACCCTCAATTATGTCCCAATTAGAAATACTGAGTCGGGGAGTTTGTTTGATTGTTGCTTTTTTTTAATATTGCAATTGTATGACATTTTTAATGCCCCTTGGACATCATATTTAATGCTTTTTAAAGCCATTCAATTAATTTTTACTAAATCCATTTAATGACTTGTAATGCTTTTTAGTGACCCGTGGACACCCTATGCTAAGGATACATTAGATCTTGGCTGTAAATTAGAAACATTTTTCAAACGAACATTTAAAGGGGAACATTATCACCAGACCTATGTAAGCGTCAATATATAAATTGATGGTGCAGAAAAAAGACCATATATTTTTTTAACCGATTTCCGGACTCTAAATGGGTGAATTTTGGCGAATTAAACGCCTTTCTGTTGATCGCGCTGGAGGCGATGACTTCAGAATGTGATGTCGTCGAGGTAACACACCCGCCATTTTCATTTTCAACATATTACAAACACCGGGTCTCAGCTCTGTTATTTTCCGTTTTTTTGACTATTTTTTGGAACCTTGGAGACATCATGCCTCGTCGGTGTGTTGTCGGAGGGTGTAACAACACTAACAGGGAGGGATTCAAGTTGCACCACTGGCCCGAAGATGCCAAAGTGTCTGCTGCCAGACCCCCATTGAATGTGCTGGAGTGTCTCCACATTTTACCAGCGATGCTAAGGCAGACATGGCACAGAGATTTATGGATAACCTGCAGATGCATTTGCAACGATAGTCAACGAAATCACAAAGGTGAGTTTTGTTGATGTTGACTGCCAGCTAATCGATGCTAACATGCTACGCTAATCGATGCTAACATGTTATTTACCGGCGGTGCTAAAGCAGACATGGCACAGAGATGTATGGATAACCTGTAGATGCATTTGCAACTATATTACATTTCCTTGCACCCACATTTAATTCGAAAAAAACACTTACCAGTCGACGGATTTAAATTGCTCCAGTGTCAGAAGATGCGAAAGTCCTGATCGTTTGGTCCGCACATTTTACCGGCGATGCTAACGCAGCTATTCGGCCATGCTATGGCTATGAATAGCGTCAATAGCTATTCGCTCAATAGCTTCAGTTTCTTCTTCAATACTTTCATACTCCAACCATCTGTTTCAATACATGCGTAATCTGATGAATCGCTTAAATCCGAGTTTGAATCCGAGCTAATGTCACTATATCTTGCTGTGTTATTCCCACTGTTTGTTTATATTGGCAGCACTGTGTGACGTCACAGGGAAATGGATAGTGGTTTCGAAGATAGCAAAAATAAGGCACTTTAAAGCTTTATTTAGGGATATTCCGAGACCGGTAAAATTTTGAAAAAAACTTCAAAAAATACAACAAGCCACTGCGAACTGATTTTTATTGTTTTTAACCATTTTGAAATTGTGATAATGTTCCCCTTTAAAGCTTGGAAATTGGCTCAAGAGTACAGAGCAAGAGAAACCCTTTGTCTCAATTCTTCTGAAATGCTTGCATGATAGAAAGAGGCACAATAAAGAATCTTTGAAGGGGGTATGGACTTAGATCGGTCAGACCTAGTCTTACCATGAATTGATTTACGTGGACCCCGACTTAAAAGTAGCTATATTAATGCAGTATGAAGAAGAATGTTTTAATGTAGACACATAGAATCATCATACTGCTGTGATTATATGCATCAAGTGTTCATTCAAGGCCAAGGCAAAATATCAAGATATATATCGTATATCGCGATATAGCTTAAAAATATCAAGATATTAAAAAAAGGCCATATCATCCAGCCATACTTTGTGTGATATCAGTTACCTCTTGGCATCGACTTTAACGGCCACACACCCGTTGTGAGCAGTCTCTGAGACACTGGCGTCCTCCCAGCTTGACAGCAGGTTCGCGGACTGTTCATCTTCCCCTACAAGCACATAACACAACACAGTGTACAGCAGTGTTTTTCAACCTTTTCTTAGCCAAGGCACATTTTTTTCCTAGAAAAAATCCCGAAGCAGACCACCAGCAGAAACCATTAAAAAATAAAAACTTAGCAATCGATATTGACAATTAAAAAGTTGTTCTTGCAATTGTTGCAACTATAGCTCTTGTCTCAAAGTAAGTGTACTGTCACATCAGACCCTGACCTTTTTTCACTTTTTTCCTGTGTGTAGTGTTTTACTTCTTGTCTTGCGGTCCTATTTTGGTGGCTTTTTTTGGTATTTTCCTGTAGCAGTTTCATGTCTTCCTTTGAGCGCTATTATATTTCAGCTGTTTTTATTCTTCTTTGTGGGGACATTGTTGATTGTCATGTCATGTTGGGATGTACTTTGTGGACGCCGTCTTTGCTCCACAGTAAGTCTTTGCTGCCGTCCAGCATTCTGTTTTTGTTGATTTTGCAGCCAGTTCAGTTTGAAATGAGTTCCGCATAGCCTTCCCTTAGCTTCAATGCCTTTTCTTAGGGCAGGGGTCGGCAACCTTTACCACTCAGAGAGCAACTTTGACCGGTTTCACAACTTATAGAAGACAAATGGAGCCACAATCATTCACGCGAATATCTGCTGGTAGTCACCCATATAACAGTAATAAGGGCGTGGCATGAAGCCATTGCCTTTGACGCCTTCTACAACATGTACAGACAGCTTGCCAGTACAGTAACACGTCCCACTCTCCTTTGTGGAGGGGGTCCGGTCCGATCCGGTGGCCATGTACTGCTTGCCTGTGTATCGGCTGGGGACATCTCTGCACTGCTGATCCGCCTCCGCTTGGGATGGTGTCCTGCTGGCTCCGCTGTGAACGGGACTCTCGCTGCTGTGTTGGATCCACTTTGGACTGGACTCTCGCGACTGTGTTGGATCCATTATGGATCGAACTTTCACAGTATCATGTTAGACCCACTCGACATCCATTGCTTTCCTCCTCTCCAAGGTTCTCATAGTCATCATTGTCACCGACGTCCCGCTGGGTCATTATTGTCACCGATGTCCCACTGGGTGTGAGTTTTCCTTGCCCTTATGTGGGCCTACCGAGGATGTCGTAGTGGTTTGTGCAGCCCTTTGAGACACTAGTGATTTAGGGCTATATAAGTAAACATTGATTGATTGATTGATTGATGATGTTGTATGTGGCTTCCGCAGATACACGTACACGACTGCAAGGCATACTGGGTGACACAGAGTACACTGAAGGTTGTGATATAAACAATTTTAACACTCTTACTAATATGCACCACACTGTAAACCCACAACAAACAAGAATGACAAAAACATTTCTGGAGAACATCCGCACTGTAACACATAAACGCAACATAACAATTACCCAAAAGGCTATGCATCCATGACTATTTCGGACTATATTATACACCCCGCTAGCACCCAACCCCCACTCCGTACGTCGGTTGAGGTGGGCAGGGGTGTATAATATAGTCATGAGTCATGGATGCAAAGGATTCTGGGTATTTGTTGTGTAGTGTTTATGTTGTGTTACTGTGAGGATGTTCTCCCGAAATGTGTTTGTCATTCTTGTTTGGTGTCGGTTCACAGTGTGGTGCATAATAGTAAGAGTGTTAAAGTTATTTATATCACAACCTTCAGTGGACTCTGTGTCACCCAGTATGCCTTGCAGTCGTGTACGTGTATTTGCGGAAGCCACATACAACATGTTACTGGACTGGCAAGATGTCTGTACATGTTGCAGAGGGCGCTAAAAGTAAAGCCATCACGGCACGCCCTCTATATTGTTGTCCGAGTGAAAATCAAAGAATTTTGACCCCGGGTGATTTCCGGAAGAGGCTCCGAGAACCAGAATCCCCTAGTAACAATCGGGGGAGTCAGCGATTGTGCAGCTGAGCCACATCAGAGTGGCCAAAGAGCCGCATGACGCCGACCCCTGTCTTTGGGGCACTCATCCATCCATCCATTCATCTTCTTCCGCTTAGCCGAGGCCGGGTTGCGGGGGTAGCAGCCTAAGCAGGGAAGCCCAGACTTCCCTCTCCCCAGCCACTTCGTCTAGCTCTTCCCGTCTTCCCGGGGGATCCCGAAGCGTTCCCGGGCCAGCCGGGAGACATAGTCTTCCCAACGTGTCCTGGGTCTTCCCCGTGGCCTCCTACTGGTTGGGCATGCCCTAAACACCTCCTTCGGGAGGCGTTCGGGTGGCATCCTGACCAGATGCCCGAACCACCTCATCTGGCTCCTCTCGATGTGGAGGAGCAGCGGCTTTACTTTGAGTTCCTCCCGGATGGCAGAGCTTCTCACCGTATCACACGGCGGAGTAAACTCATTTCGGCCGCTTGTACCCGTGATCTTATCCTTTCGGTCATGACCCAAAGCTCATGACCATAGGTGAGGATGGGAACGTAAATCGACCGGTAAATTGAGAGCTTTGCCTTCCGGCTCAGCTCCTTCTTCACCACAACGGATCGGTACAACGTCCGCATTACTGAAGACGCCGCACCGATCCGCCTGTCGATCTCAGGATCCACTCTTCCCCCACTCGTGAACAAGACTCCTAGGTACTTGAACTCCTCCACTTGGGCGGGTATGGGGCACTCACCTATTGTTTATTTTTGGTTCAAGCATTAGATACCTTTTTACCTGCACACTACCTCCCGCTGTTACCGACATCTACAAAGCAATTAGCTACCTGCTGCCACCTACTGATATGGAAGAGTATTACACGGTTACTCTGACTGACACTCAACAACAACACATCATTTGCAGACTATAATTACTAGTTTGCAAAAAATATTTTCAACCCAAATAGGAGAAATTAGATCATCTCACACGGCACACCAGACTGTATCTAGTGTGCCGCGGCACAGTGGTTGAAAAACACTTGTGTACAGCAGTTAGTCATGTTAAATGACGACGTATGGGACACATCGAAGGACTGCAGTCCAATGGCGTCCTTATGTCTTCGCTGTAAACACGATCCATAAAACTTGTCTTTGTCGATATCATTGCAGATATGGACACATGTTTCGCCAAATCCGTATCGGTCATGTGCCTGAGGTGGGTTAATTTGCCGATTATCCAAGAGCGTAAGTATTAAAATAAAGATGGTCATCACAGTCACATCGGGGAAAACATGAAAGGACATACCAACAATGACGACGACAAAGATAAAACTCCGCTGTTTGGCCAAATGTATGGCATCGGAAATGGTGCCATTAAACCAAAACATTATTCCAGAGTCTTCGAGCTTGTGCGTTGGTGATGCTACTGCGCCTGCGCAAACATTTTCTTCTTCGTTCACCGCTTCTTCTTCTACGGCATTTTGGTGTACAACTACTGTTTTTTGCATAGCAGAAGAAGACGAATGCGGAAGAAGAAGAAGAAGACAACAACAACAAAACGGTATGGCTTCTACGTCTGAGGTGAGTTTCTACATCTTGTAAACAATTAATATAAAGAATAATATAAAACTAAATGTTGTTGTCTCTTAACAACTCCGTGTTTGTGTGTCTCTTTCAGTCCGAATCCGAGGTGTTCGAGATTACCGATTTTACCACCGCGTCAGAGTGGGAAAGGTACTCCCAATATTATCCATCCATCCATCCATCATCTTCCGCTTATCCGAGGTCGGGTCGCGGGGGCAACAGCCTAAGCAGGGAAACCCAGACTTCCCTCTCCCCAGCAACTTCGTCTAGCTCTTCCCGGGGGATCCCGAGGCGTTCCCAGGCCAGCCGGGAGACATAGTCTTCCCAACGTGTCCTGGGTCTTCCCCGTGGCCTCCTACCGGTTGGACGTGCCCTAAACACCTCCCTAGGGAGGCGTTCGGGTGGCATCCTGACCAGATGCCCGAACCACCTCATCTGGCTCCTCTCGATAACCAATTTTGTTTAAAATTTACTTTAATAACTATAAGCTATATTTTCTTGGCATGATAACGATGTACAAAGAAGAAAAAAATATCTACAAACTTTGCTTCAATAGAATAGAATAGAATAGAATAGAAAGTACTTTATTGATCCCTGGGGGAAATTCAGCACCACAGTTCGCTCACAATAAACAATAATTATAATAAATAATATATGACATATATATATATATATATATATATATATATATATATATATATATATATATATATATATATATAATATATATGAATAATATAAATTCATAACTTTTATGGACAGAATTTCTAGGCGCAGTCAAGGGGTTGAGGTGTTCCGGTTTGGTGACCGCAGGATTAGGTCTCTGCTTTTTGCAGATGATGTGGTCCTGATGGCTTCATCTGACCGGAATCTTCAGCTCTCACTGGATCGGTTTGCAGCAGAGTGTGAAGCGACCGGAATGAGAATCAGCACCTCCAAGTCCGAGTCCATGGTTCTCGCCTGGAAAAGGGTGGAATGCCATCTCCGGGTTGGGGAGGAGACCCTGCCCCAAGTGGAGGAGTTCAAGTACCTAGGAGTCTTGTTCACGAGTGAGGGAAGAGTGGATCGTGAGATCGACAGGCGGATCGGTGCGGCGTCTTCAGTAATGCGGACGTTGTACTGATCCGTTGTGGTGAAGAAGGAGCTGAGCCGGAAGGCAAAGCTCTCAATTTACCGGTCGATCTACGTTCCCATCCTCACCTATGGTCATGAGCTTTGGGTCATGACCGAAAGGACAAGATCACGAGTACAAGCGGTCGAAATGAGTTTCCTCCGCCGTGTGGCGGGGCTCTCCCTTAGAGATAGGGTGAGAAACTCTGCCATCCGGGAGGAACTCAAAGTAAAGTCGCTGCTCCTTCACATCGAGAGGAGCCAGATGAGGTGGTTCGGGCATCTGGTCAGGATGCCACCTGAACGCCACCCTATAGAGGTGTTTAGGGCACGTCCAACCGGTAGGAGGCCACGGGGAAGACCCAAGACACGTTGGGAAAACTATGTCTCCCGGCTGGCCTGGGAACGCCTCGGGATCCCCCGGGAAGAGCTAGACGAAGTGGCTGGGGAGAGGGAAGTCTAGGTTTCCCTGCTTAGGCTGTTGCCCCCGCGACCCGACCTCGGATAAGTGGAAGAAGATGGATGGATGGATGGAATAATATAAATATATTCTACATATATTCTACATTTAAGTGCAGTCAAGGAACATATACATTATACAGTCTGATGGCTGTCGGTATGAAGGACCTCCTGCGTCGTTCCGTGTTACATTTTGGGAGTCTGAGCCTTCCACTGAACGTGCTCATTCTCTCCGCAAGGTCCGAGTGTAGTGGGTGGGAGGTGTTGTCCATAATGGCTGGGAGTTTTGCTAGACTTCTCCTCTCTGACACCACCGCCAGAGAGTCCAGCTCCACTCCCACCACGTTACTGGCCTTCTCTACCAACTTGTCCAGTCTGTTTGCATCCCTCACTCTCAGCCCGCTGCCCCAGCAAGCCACGGTACACAAGAAAGCGCTCGCCACCACCGACTCGTAGAACATCTTCAACATCTTTGTACAGACGTTGAAGGATCCTAGCCTTCTTGTAGAGGGCCTCAGCGTGTTTTGACCCATTCAGCTTGTTTTCGATGTGTACTCCGAGGTATTTATAATCCTCAACCATGTCCACATCGACCCCCCCTGATGGAAACAGGGGTCGCCGTAGTACTCCTCCTCCTTCCCAGGTCGACAACCAGCTCCTTGGTCTTCGTTACATTGAGCTGGAGGTGGTTCTTTCCACACCATGTGACAAAGTCCTCCACCAGTGCCCTGTATTCCTCACCATCTCCATCCCTTCCATTCAATGAAAGCATGAGTCCTGTCAGCCTATCTCAGCTGCATTCGGGCGGTAGTTGAAAAACTTTCTTGAGTGTTACCATTTAGTGGTCAATATGTACTGTACTGTGCAATCTACTAATACAAATCTTGATCAATCAATCATTTAATCCCACATCAGGGCAAGAAAAAAACTTAACCCAATGGGATACAATGAGAAACCTTGGAGGGGACCGCAGATGTGGGGACCCACCCCTGGGCGACCGGTGCAATGGATGTCGAGTGGATCTAGTTAATAGTATTACAATGTTTTGTGTAGATTACAAGGTGTGTGTCACATTATTAGTTGTGTGTGGTGAACATTTGGACTAGCTAGAATATGTAAGACCCACAAAACGTGTTTTAAACGGTGTCTCAAGAACTATTTGATACCCCAACTTAAACGGAAACGGCACTTTTTTGAGAATATGCCTAGTCACGATCCTAATGTGAGACAAGCACACATATATTTGTATTATTATGTATTATAATTTGTTAATAAACGCCAGCAAAAAGTCAGCTAACAGTGGATGCCAATAGTCGCTCTTTTCTGCCTATAAAGTGCTCTAAAACATCCATCAATGTTTTATATACACGCTGTAAGTATGAATGTATTTTAACAGACACACCCATAATAACAGGTAATATTTACATATTCTAGTAATTTTAAGCATACAATGGCTTATTAATTTCACAGACACATCAGGTTCCCATCCCATTTTCTTTCAACAATAGCAACACTACTACTACTCGTGGTACTAAGTATTCTATAGGGGTATTGCTAAGTGCTAAACAAGAAATACATTACAAACATAATATATCAATCCCTTACTGTACTAAGTCTGCACTCAGTGGGATGCTGCCTAATGGAATGTTTATGTCTTCCTGTAAAGATGAAGAATTAATCATAATCCTCTAGTAGGTTAATAAAAAAAAGCTGGCTGCAAACAAGCGTTTTTTTTGTGTCATAGTTAAATGTCAAAATTAATTAACTTCTCAGCTAACGGCCTCAACCTTTTACTATCCTGGTGAGAGGCATGATTTATGATCTAGAATTAACGTTCACCAACTCAGAGGCGATGCAGCAGCAGCTTAGTATGACAATATAGCAACATAAGCTAGTTACCTTTCTGATCACAGTGCCGCTACAAATAGTTTGTTAATGTTAGCGCTTATAATAGCTAATATTAATTGAGTATTGTTAGCGGTTTTTGGATGTTTTTAGAAGCCTTTTTGGACATAGCATAGTACTTCCATTAGCTGCATTGTTAGTTACCTTGTACTTGCCGTATTATAAGAATTAAAATACATATACTGTATATATATGTTTTTAAAAGTGCGGTTCCCCAACTAGAGTTTTGAGGTAAGAGTTGTCTTTTGGCTAATTGTTATGTTTTAAATTGCGAGCAAAAATTCAGAGTTACATGCATCCTCGCCATTATTTGGCGTATCAAATGCCAGTGAACCCCGTAAGATTCGGCCAAATCATCCGGTCTTACTCGGAAGGAAGAAAGTAAGCGGAAAAGACAGTGTTACAAAGAAGTAGATGACATTCATTGAATTAAAGAAGGAAATCATCGGGTGTGTAGCCAACTTGGCAAAGCCATTTGAGTGTATCACTGCTCCTCGTCACCTTACTGAAACAAAATGAGTCTAACATCAGCCAGGGATGTTAAAAAATATTTCTATATAGAGGAAATGTATCCATTAAAATATCTGCTGATGGTGTGTTTGACAGAGACACAGCTCGAAGGAAATACTATAGAATTATGCTTTCCGGGGTAAATGCTGTACATTATTATTGCATTACTTTATAAAACTACTGTAGATGTTAATAGTACATTCTATGGTATTTATTTTTATATCATAACAATTAAACTCTTAATTTGAGGTACTACTGTATTCAAACATGTTTGCTACTTAAATAACATTTTTAACCCTGATGCTTTATAATATCTGCTGACAGTTAACCATATTTCCTTATTTCAAGGTTTGTGTCAAAGGTTGAGGAGGTGTTAAATGAATGGAAGCTAATTGGAAACTCTACGCGGAGGTTATCCAGAGAAAAGGTAATTTGATTAAGTCATGTCGTTAATGTTTATAGCTAAACACCTCTACTGCTATTTTTTGGTTTGACTCTGCTTCTATATTGTTGGAACACAGGGTGACTATACAAGTGGCACTTGGATTGAAGAATCTCAGGAGATTAATTTTGTGGATTTTAAATTCTCCATAACCCATTACGCCTTGGTGCAAGAACAGGACGACAGTGCAAATGTTGAATTGGAGGACGGTATGGGCAACTTCTCACTACATTACTGTGTGTCAATTTTGAGACTGTCACAACTCAAATCCAAATTTAAACATACTTTAAACTATGTTAAAAACAGTGCATGTTAGAGAGAATGTATATATTGCGTTACCAGAGACAGGTAAATAATTGTACTCATAAAAAGCTGAAATCATTACAACTAAATGTTTTACTAGAATTGACATTTTGCATCATTAAAATGTCAGTACAGACACAGATGACACTTTATAGAAATCCGAGCCATGTTCTTAAAAAACACATGCAAGGCCTTCCACTCATCATTAACCCTGCAATATTTCAATATTTCCCTTATTTCCAGATGCCTATCCCGTTGCAATGCAGGACCTACTGTGCACAAACAATGACTTTCCCCCTCGAGCCCACTGTTTGGTCAGATGGTGAGTTCAAGCCTCTATTTTGTCCATCTTACAATTTATTAGGTAAGTTACAGTCCACACTTTTGACCTTATCCGATTTTGAGGCTCAATCTGATACTTTGACAATAGATTAAAAACCTCTAAAGGCCTTAGTGGCCTGATGAATATACAAGACCTTTTAGCTCTTATTTTCAAAATTGTGTACAGTACTGAATTGGGGTCTTATGGCCACTTATGTGGACACTTATACTGCCATCTGGTGGTGTCAGAAGAGTGTAACATACAATAGAATTTGGAAAAAAAAGTGTAAAAATAAGAATTAGCATGTCACTAAACATTAAGTACACGTTTGTTTAGTTTGTGGGGCGGTTTAGCTCGGTTGGTAGAGTGGCCGTGCCAGCAACTTGAGGGTTGCAGGTTCGATTCCCGCTTCCGCCATCCTAGTCACTGCCGTTGTGTCCTTGGGCAAGACACTTTACCCACCTGCTCCCAGTGCCACCCACACTGGTTTGAATGTAACTTAGATATTGGGTTTCACTATGTAAAGCGCTTTGAGTCACTAGAGAAAAAGCGCTATATAAAATATAATTCACTTCACTTCACTTGTTACGTATGGACTCAGTACATCATATCAAAAGAGGATTCTTAGTTTTTATTGTAATTAGGGTCGAATAAGCCCAAATAGCAAAGAGAAATAAAAAAAGCATGTAAACAAACAGCTTGGGCCTTAAGAGGTTAAATTAAAGAACTGAAACATTTTTTTTTAGCAAGTAAGTAAAGTAAACAAAGTAACATATTTTTCCATTTTAACCCAAACTCAGTTGCGTAGAATTTTATCGTTAAATTCACGTCAGTTTTTACAGAAAAATGGTACCACCGTTTTTTATGAAAATTCTGGCGACTGAACTGCCAGTTGTATTTTTTACCGTAAAATCTGTTGTAATTTTTATAGTGTATAATTTGATAGAAAACTTTATTTGAAATCATAAGTCAAGCAGATATTTAAAGGGGTCATACAATGATATAAAATATATATTTTTTAACACAATTCATTTTGGTCTACATGACATGTATTGATGGTTCTTTGGTGAAAAAGTTGCATAGATTTTGTTTGACATTCCTATTTGTAAGCCATATTTTTTCTCCCTTTTAAAACAGCTTTTTTTGAGAGGTGTAGTTGTTAGATGCAAATTAACCCCTCTTTACCACGTCTCCTTTAGCATTCGCCCCCGCCTTGCAATAATGTTTTGTAGTTTTTTTTAGCTCTCTTGCTTTTATTGTGCATTTTGGGCATTGATGACCAGCACCAGCCGTCTGTTTTGAGTGACTTTCACCGCAACACAACATCCCAGAAGATATAGCGATATCACAGGCTCGCCGTGTTTTATTGTTGGCGTGAAAAGGAGACTATATACAGGCGGATGACAGAAAGGAGTCTGTAACTATACACTATGGTTAAACTCCTACAGAGTCTGTATCTCTCCAATGCTAAATCCCGTACAGACCCATTTGTATGTTTTTTTTAATTATTTGTTAATTGGATTTTTGACATATACAGTCCAGAAATAAAATTTAACACGTCAAATGTATTTTTCTCCCCCAGACAAGTAACCCACAACAATTGTATATACGCTGAACAAAAATAAAAACGCAACACTTTTGTTTTTGTTCCTATTTTTCATGAGTTGAACTCAAAGATCTCAAACTTTTACTTTATACACAAAATACCTCTTCCTCTCAATTAGTGTTCACACAACTCTCTAAATCTGTGTCAATTAGCATTTCTTCTTTGCCAAGATAATCCATCCCACCCATATCAAGATGCTGATTAAACAGCATGATCATTGCGCTGCGTGTGTGTGCCTTAGGCTGCCTGCAATAAAAGGTCACTCTGAATCGTGCACTTTTATCACACAGCACAATGCCACAGATGTCACAACTTTTGAGGGAGCGTGCAGTTGGCATGCTGACTGCAGGAATGTCCACCAGAGCTGTTGCCCGTGAATTGAATGTTCATTTTTCTGCCGTGAATCGTCTCCAAAGGCGTTTCAGAGAATTTGGCAGTACATTCAACCGGCCTCACAACCGCAGACCACGTGTAACCACACCAGCCCAGGACCTCCACTTCCGTGATCGTCTGAGACCAGCCACCCGGACAGCTGCTGCAACAATTGGTTTGCATAACTAAAGTATTTTGGCACCAGCTGTGAGAAACCATCCCAGGGAAGCTCATCTGCATGCTCGTTGTCCTCATCGGGGTCTCGATCTGACTGCAGTTGGTGTCGTGACCGACTTGAGTGGGCAAATGCTCACATTCGATGGCGTCTGGCACGTAGGAGAGGTGTTCGTTTCACGGATGAATCCTGGTTTTCACTGTTCAGGGCAGATGCCAAACAGCATGTGTGGCGTCGTGCGGAAGAGCGGTTTGGTGATGTCAACATTGTGAATCGAGTGGCCCATGGTGGGGTTATGGTAAAGGCTGTTATGGACAACAAACCCAGGTGCATTTTATTGATGGCATTTTGAATGCACAGAGATACCGTGAAGAGATCCTGTGGCACATTGTTTTGCCATTCACCCGAGACCATCACTTATGTTGCAGCATGACAATCCACGGCCCTATGTTGTAAGGATTTGTACACAGTTCCTGGAAGCTGAAAACATCCCAGTTCTTGCATGGCCAGCATATTCACCAGACATGTCACCCATTAAGCATCTTTGGGATGCTGTGGATCGGCGTATACGAAAGCGTGTTCCACTTCCTGCCAATATCCAGCAACTTGGCACATCCATTGAAGAGTTGTGGACCAACATTCCACAGACCACTGTCAACAACCTGTACAAACTCTATGCGAAAGCAAAACTGCACATTTATGGTGGCCTTTTATTGTGAGCAGCCTAAGGCACACCTGTGCAATAACCATGCTGTTTAATCAGCATCTTGATTTGCCACACCTGTAAGGTTGGATGGCTCATCTTGGCAAAGAAGAAGTGCTCACTAACACAGATTTGTGAACAATATTCGAGAAGAATAGGTCTTTTGTGTATATAGTAAAAGTTTTAGATCTTTGAGTTCAACTCATGAAAAATAAGAACAAAACAAGTGTTGCGTTTATATATTTGTTCAGTATAAAATACCAAATAATGAACTAAACGCCATAGACAACTGAATGTCCCCAAATAGGTGCAGCAATACACAAAAGGAGACAAAAGGGTCATCGATTATCTACTTTTCAATTACTTTTCAATCGGGTTTAATTTGACATCAGTATCTTTTACATATAACAGGAAACCACACCATACTTTTTAAAACTTCACAGAACAAGCGTTCATTGTCAGCCTATTTTTCTCTAGTTTGACAAAATACAGAACATCTTTAATCCAGCCGGTTTGGCAAGTAGGCGCTGTTGCCTTCCAATTTAACACAATGAATCTTCCAGCCAACAAAGTAGTAAATGCCACAGGATTCTTTTTGGATTTGCGAAGGGTAGATGACTGAGGTGCAACCCCAAATAGGCAGCTTAAAGGATTCAGTTCGATCTTTCTGCCAATTACCGAAGGCAAAGTATTAGAAATGTCCGTCCAATAACTGCACAGGCATGAGCAAAACCAAAACATATGTATTAAGTTAGCTAGAGACTGTTGACACCGATCACGTTATACCGATATTCCCTCATACATATTAGCCAGCCAGACCTTGGTATAATACATACAATGTATTAGCTGCGTCTAGCACAATAAGAATACTTATGAACTCTACTTAAAAACTCTGTCCAGCTTTCCTCAGATAGGGTCACTCCTACGTGACTTAATGGAATTCAGAGACTCAATTGTAAACCATTATTGTAAATACATGTAATTGATCATTTTAAAGCCAGAAGTGGTGTCAAAAAAGCATCTAAAACTGTGTCAGTCGGTAAGTTTTAAAACTTGGGAAAATTATTACGAACAAAACTACAGATCTGTAGATATCTAAAGAAACCAATCGTTGATTATGGATTGAAAATGTATCACTAGGTTGCTGGAAAGTGTTGTCAATGTATAAATGTTTAATGGTACTGATACCCAGGCTTGACCATTGTAAAAAGGCACTATCGACAAGAGAGAGAGGGAAAGCATGATTAGCAGTGATGGGTGCAACACTAGAAATAGTCTATAAACCAAAATAGCGCTGGAACTGAACCCAAATTCTGAATGAAGTTTTTACGATTGGATTTTTTGTAAAAGGGGAAGTAGAAGTGTGGTTTGGAGAGTGAACCAGAGCCCACAAATGTACTGGTTTAGTTGAGTTAGCCTCTATAACCAGCCATAACTTAGGGGTATATCCATGTGTTTTCTTCCAAAGTGATGACACAGCCAAGTAACTTACATGTTTGTTGTTTAAACTGATGATTTTTATTTTTTTCATAACAATTTTGGACAAAGTACAATACGTTATCTAATCATTCCACCCTAAAAAACAGAGCAGTTGAAATATATTATGAGAACCAGATGTTAGTATGATGACTGATTGTAAGTTTTGGCCACAACTGTGTCGGGACTTGAAGCACATAGTCATGACAATTGTGGTCAATAAGATGGTGATATAAACACATAATCCTTACATGATGCATCTTTCTGTTTCTGGTAACAGGTACGGTATTCGCGAGTTTGTGGTCATTTCCCCAGGAACCAACGTTGAGGCTATAATCAGCGAGTCAAAATGCAATTTGCTTCTAAGCTCCATCTCCATTTCTCTGGGCAACAGTGGCTGGTAGGAGACACTGTACAGTCACCACATATATTAACACATCTTTTTAAAAATGTTTTAAAGTTTATTTTTTGACCATGTCTGGAAAGAAAATCGAAGTGACAACTTCAGATATATATTTAAGCAGTGTACATTTTTAAAAGATCAATTATGATACTTTTAGAGAAGGTGGGGCGTGGTTTCATTTGCAATTAAGGAATGTGTCCAGAATCAAAAAACAGACTCAAAAAACAAGTTATAAAAGTCTTCCACTTGTCTTGCGGCAGCATTCACTCTGGGCGGGTTGAACCGGCGTTCTCTCTGGCCCTGACAGCATTCCAAACCATGGCGACGTATGCACGGCGGTCCTGTGCTAGGTCGCAAGTGTTTGCGAACAAATCTCAGTAACACCGACGCAGGCAAACCAAAAGTTTGGAGAGGTCCTCCTTGATCGTCGGTGCCCAGGTCATCAGCTGTCCGCCAATGCGTTTGCACCAGTGAGGCAAGTCGGGGTGAGAGGAGGACACCGCAAACCATCTCACCCTCCGGCCGTCGAGTTGCATTACCAAACCAGGCCATAGACTAAGGCGTTGGTATCGACAGCCGGTAGATAAACGATTCATTGGTTGGCACCGTAAGATGCGACAGAGGCAGTCATTGTTAAAGACCTCCAGCCCTCGTTGATCAGCTACCCTCATAGCTCACGTTTCCCCCTACCACCGAAAAGGATAGTTCGAATAAGGGCCTGGTAGATTCTCCGTTTGGTCACCAAGGCGATCTCCCTCTTGTCCCAGAGACAGTTGCGAAAATGCCCGAAAGCGGATCTGGCGGCACCTATGCAACGCACAATTTCATCTGCAACCTGTCCTGTTGGAACCATCGTAGACCCAAGGTAGACGAAGAACTGCGCGTCTTTCAGGTCGACGTCCTCAAGAGAGATTAGATGCAACCTCTGCTGGGATCAATGACGTCATCACCTTTGACTTTGCTGCATTCATTTTGAGACCAACTGCGACCCCGGCATTGTGCAAACTGTCTTGAGCACTTCTCCACTTGTGGATCCCATTACGACGATGTCGTCTGAGTAGGCCAGGTCGTCACCACAACCTCTTGCCAAGACATCTACGCTGTTGGACATTAACTACATTCTTAAACGTATAGTCAATGGCATAGTTAAAGAGAGTTGGTGATAGAGCACAACCCTGTCACAATCCAGTCTTGACCTAAATGGTTTCCTTTTCCTCACCATACACTCTCACTCTGTAACATGTAAAAGGGTAGTAGCTTTGTATGAGACGCTGGGATGCCATCCGCCTGCATTCTACTCCAAAAGGCCCCCTGATTGACTGAACCAAAGGCAGTTGCAAAGTCAATGAAAAAGAGGACAGTAGGTTGTTGATTAGCCCACTCTTGTTCCAAGACGCGCCGGAGGTTGTTTATTTATTCAACGTACCGACTCTACCCGAAATCCACCCTGAGAAATACTGGTACGGACGTCACAAGCGGCTTGGAACCTCTTTAGTGGAAGGATTGTAAAGGTCTTGGCAGCAACGTCAATGAGACTGATACCCCAGTATTTGGTGCACAGGTGTTTGTCAAATTTTCTTGCTTTGCTCCAGTCCTCAGGGAACTGCTGAGTTGCCCACACAGCAGAAAAAAAAATGTTGGAGCCAGGTAGCGAAGGCATTGGGTTCGGCTTTGTGTATTTAAGCAAGGATGCCATCGTCTCTTGGTGTCTTCTTGTTTCAAGATTCTTGAATGTGGGCGGAGCAGTGTTGCAGTCATACTTTTTGTTGGACGGTTGAACTGTAGTGTGAGTAGGTGGTGAGGTGTGATTTAGAAACTTGCCAAAATGTTACCTCCATCGGCCTAATCAATCAGGAAGTAAAATTTGTTATGAGCACACCATCCTGATCGCGGATTGTTTCATTGACACCTGTTGGTTAAAGCTTACGGGTGTTATTCATGTTCTTCCGCTTATCAACAGCTGTGATAACAATTGGCAATAAACAATAACTAAAACTGTACTGATTTGCACTTTGGTCTTACCCAAACATGACATGAATGCCCCTGACACATGGATCATGTGTTTGTGTTTTCCTATATTTAGTGTTTAGTTTCTGTCCAGTGCTCCTATTTTCTAGTTATAACTTCCGTTTGCATGTGTTTTCAGCACCTTTACCTTGTTTGCCAGCACACAGCACAGTTCTCGCTTAGTAATCTGGTCTATTTAGGTCTAGCTGTTGCTGCTGTGTTTGCTGGATAATTGTTTTTTTGTCTCAGTTTTACAGCGAATGTGTTCGCTTCCAAGGAGTCATTACACTGACTAGCTCTACTGCATTTGTTTTCTTTATGCTTGCGGTGCACTTTGAGCTGCAGGCATCTTTTGTTTTTAAATATATTAACTACAGTTTTGCCTGCATGCTGTCTCCTGCTGTCTTTTGCATTTTAGGATCATGACAAGTACGACTACTTTACGGTCCAGGCTCAACACAAACTGTCAACATTGTGTAGGATTGAGTTCAAAATAGTTCTTTCTGCAAGGAAACATATCGTAAAACAAATTATTCCGTAACTATATTTACAATAACATATACCTTACTGTATATTTTCTTATTTGGTAAATCAATGTGTGTTTAACAGCTACTTGGTCACATTTGTGCTTTTAGCTTCAGATCAGGTCAAATATTAATTATGTTGAATATTTCTAACTACTATTGTGTTGTTTTTTTTTGTCCCTTACAATCAGCCAAGTCCCCATGTTTGTGCAGATTCAGCAAAAGTGGAGGCGAATGTATGCTGGAGAATGCCAGGGACCTAGTGTCCGCACTGAATTTGAGATGGTTCATCTTCGCAAAGTACCAAGTCAGTACAACCACCTGTCTGGCCTTCTGGACATCTTCAAATCAAAATCAGTGAGTTCCAAATGTTGTGGAGCACCATAGTCAATATTCTTTTTTGTTTCTGTGGCAGAGGTATCAAACACATTTTTATTCAGGGCAATTATGGCTGCCTTCAGAGGGCCACTTGTAACAGTGACTATACACGAATAAAATTGTATAACAGCCTCATTACACAATTTACCTAAGCATCTGTTTTGATTATTATGTGTTACTAACAGATTGATAACTGGCTTTAAAATTGTAAATCAAGGTGACAAGCAGATATTTATGTATTTATTTTTGATTACTAAAAAAACATTATTTTGTTGGATTATCATGTTGCATGATCTATAATTAAAGTGTAATACATATTAAATTGCATGCAGTACAGTGGAACCTCGATTTAGGAACTTAAGGGGTTCTTAAACAGGGTTTGTGAATCCAAAAGTTTGTATAATGAAGCAAAGTTCTCCATAAGAAACAATGTATATATGAATAATGGATTTCAGCCTGTACAATTGCTATTTTCGTGAACATTTGTACACTTTGGACACAACATAAAGTGCTGTATATCAAACATGCGTAAAAAGCGTGGGATGGATTAACTATCCGTTACACGCACACACACCTAAGTCCCTTTGGTACCCTCACAAACAATCCGAAATCACAAAAGTTTTTAACTTTAACAACCATATTGCTAAAAAAATAAAAATTTAAAAAAGTTAAATCTTTGGCATTGGAGGAGCTGACAAGAAAGTAGCAGACAGACAGAGGGAGACAAGGAAGGGATTAGAGAGAGAGGCTGTGTGTGTGTGCATGCTTGAAGTTATTCTACTCTGCTCTGAAATAAGTCTCTGCATCTTTTTCCAGAAAATCCGTTCTCATCACAATTAAAACTTGCTTTGTTGATTCTTCTATATTTGTGACCTCCATTTATCTTTATTTATTTTTTTAAACTATTTCCTTATTTCCACGCTGGTCTGTTGCCTTTTTGGTACTCATATTGAGTTAGCAAAATGGACATAACTTGTCAAAAGGCATAATGAACACAGACAAAGCGCACACACACTGAAACGGTGAAAAGTGACTAGAAGTGTACTGCGCAGCAAGGGAGTGGAAGGCTCTGGCTCCCCTACAGCGCCCTACTTTTTGCCTGCAGATAGGACACAAAATGAATGAATGAATGAAGTGTTAGTACACAGAGACATGGTTCACACAGAGAGGCATATTGTAAATAATAAATACAGCTTCCACTGTACTGTTATATTTGGGTCAATATGGGAATATGCTGAGTGAACAATCATGTGGTTTTTTTTCTCACGTTTCTTTTCTCTTCAGGGATACACCATGTACCCCTTACCCCCAATCAACATTGCAATCCGTTTTACCTACATTCTTCAGGACTGGCAGCAGTATTCATGGCCACTGCAGCCTCCAGGTGGGCACACATGATTATTGATGATTATTCCACCAGTATACACTAACTTTCCCAAAGCATTGAGTTGTGTGCGGTTATGATGGCCGTTTTTAAATGGCTGTCAAAACGTTTACTACTCTGGACGTAGTTTGCAGTGGTGTACAGGGAGGTCCTCAGTCTAGGAACAAGTTCCGTTCCTACAACTGTGATGTGAGTCAAGTTTTAGTGTCAGTTGGAACAAGAAAAAAAGGTGTTTCTCTTATGATCTCTGTTGTTTACCACACTAGAAGTGGTGTTGCAAAGTTGGAAGAGAAAGGCTTTATTAGTAGGAGAAAGTGCTAATAATGAGACCACTACATTGCTTAGTTATCGCTTTGGAGCTTTGGATGGAGCCAATGTTGATGTCTTCAATTTTTTTAATGTTTAATTTTGCTTCACTTTCACTGTCCTTTTTGCAAGAAGAGCGTGCCTCACACTTAGGAAGGACAAGTAGCAAAATCATAATTTTAGGCACGATGGACTCAAGCCTGTTAAAGGAACACCTGCATGGATTGGACCTCTTGTTTCTTTTTGGCTAGCTCATCTTGTTTTCTATTCTACGAGGACTGCACCGGGACTGGGTGCCTCCGTGTGGGTGTCTGCTCTTTTGCCCATCAAGAAGTTGTTGCTTGTTGAATAGATGCAAGGCTGCTTTGTAGGAGCTCTTTCCCAAAGCACTGAGAGTATAATGCAATCACAATTAGATATATTTTTTTAAAGCTAAAAATGACATTTAAGCAATGCATGACAATTTGTCTCAAATGACATCCATATACAGAAGTACATCAACTTACGAGTTTATTTGCTTCTGTGACAAAGCTCTTAACTCATAACACTTGTATCTCAACTCGTTTATCATTTAAATAAATTAAATAAATTTGTGCTTGCCCTTCAAAAACAGCACAATTTTAACATGTAACATGCCTCTTAAATAGAAGAATAAACTTGTGAATAGAATGTGTTACTAATAGCTACAATAGTTTTCTGAAGTAATAATAATGTACAGCATTTACCTGGAAGAATGGACTTTTATGATATAGCTTTTCAGCTGTTTCTCCATCAATCAGCAGCTTTTCCATATTTTCATGGATAAATGTCTGCTGTTTAGACATTATTTTGTTAATATTGGCTGGCATTAAACTCATTCTGTTTTAGAATGGTGCAGACTAGCATTGACACGCTCAAATTGCTTCACACGCTCTGTTATGTTTTCGAGGATTTATTTGATTCAATGATATACATCCACTTCTTCTTCTCAGGCCTCTCTTTCACACTCACTCTTTTCCTTCACGTGATTAAAAAAACCAAAGTAATGTCGATGGTTAGGATGCTTTCAACTAAAAACTTTGCATGCAGCCCAAAGCGTAACAATTAGGCAAAATAAAGCCAATACTCAGTGCCACCCACACTGGTTTGAATGTAACTTAGATATTGGGTTTCACTGTGTAAAGCGCTTTGAGTCACTAGAGAAAAAGCGCTATATAAATATAATTCACTTCACTTCACAGCAATTGGTGATTCATAGTTGTGTATCTTGTACACATCCTTGCCCTGTGTCAGAACTCAAATGTCAACGAAATCTTTTGCTTGATGGCCTTTGTATTTTTTATTTTTACACACGTCAATGTTTACGCTTGCTTTTTGGCAGACTTTGACAACATTCTGAAAGGCGAGGTGGGAGAAGAGGAGTTTGGAAAGCTCCCATTTGGGGCATGTGAGGAAACAATAAGGTAACATGATATACATATATAGTACAAACCCCGTTTCCATATGAGTTGGGAAATTGTGTTAGATGTAAATATAAACGGAATACAATGATTTGCAAATCCTATTCAACCCATATTCAATTGAATGCACTACAAAGACAAGATATTTGATGTTCAAACTCATAAACGTAGTTTTTTTTTTTGCAAATAATAATTAACTTAGAATTTCATGGCTGCAACACGTGCCAAAGTAGTTCGGAAACGGTATGTTTACCACTGTGTTACATCACCTTTTCTTTTAACAACACTCAATAAACATTTGGGAACTGAGGAAACTAATTGATGAAGCTTTGAAAGTGGAATTCTTTCCTATTCTTGTTTTATGTAGAGCTTCAGTCGTTCAACAGTCCGGGGTCTCCGCTGTCGTATTTTACGCTTCATAATGCGCCACACATTTTCGATGGGAGACACAGGTCTGGACTGCAGGCGGCCCAGGAAAGTACCCGCACTCTTTTAATACGAAGCCACGCTGTTGTAACACGTGGCTTGGCTTTGTCTTGCTGAAATAAGCAGGGGCGTCCATGATAACGTTGCTTGAATGACAACATATGTTGCTCCAAAACCTGTATGGACCATTCAGCATTAATGGTGCCTTCACAGATGTGTAAGTTACCCATGCCTTGGGCACTAATACACCCCCATACCATCACTGATGCTGGCTTTTGAACTTTGTGCATATACCAATCCGGATGGTTATTTTCCTCTTTGTTCCAGAGGACACCACGTCCACAGTTTCCAAATATAATTTGAAATGTGGACTCGTCAGACCACAAAACACTTTTCCACTTTGCATCAGTCCATCTTAGATGAGCTTGGACCCAGCGAAGCCGGCGGCGTCCCTGGGTGTTGTTGATAAATGGCTTTCGCTTTGCATAGTAGAGTTTTAAGTTGCACTTACAGATGTAGCGACCAACTGTAGTTACTGACAGTGACTTTATAAAGTGTTCCTGATCCCATGTGGTGATATCCTTTGCACACTGATGTAGGTTTTTGATGCAGTACCGGCTTAGGGATCAAAGGTCCGTAATGTTATCGCTTACGTGCAGTGATTTCTCCAGATTCTCTGAACCTTTTGATGATTTTACGGACCATAGATGGTAAAATCCCTAAATTCCTTGCAATACCTCGTTGAGGAATGTTGTTCTAAAACTGTTCAACAATTTGCTTACAAATTGGTGACCCTCGCCCCATCCTTGTTTGTGAATTACTTAGCATTTCATAGAAGCTGCTTTTATACCCAATCATGGCACCCACCTGTTCCCAATTAGCCTGCACACCTGTGGGATGTTCCAAATAAGTGTTTGATGAGCATTCCACAACTTAATTAGTATATATTGCCACCTTTCCCAACTTCTTTGTCATGTGTTGCTGGCATCAAAATCTAAAGTGAATGATAATTTGCAAAAAAACCCCAAAATGTTTATCAGTTTGAACATCAAATATGTTGTCTTTGTAGCATATTCCACTGAATATGGGTTTAAAATGATTTGCAAATCATTGTATTCCGTTTATATTTACATCTAACACAGTTTCCCAACTCATATGGAAACGGGGTTTGTACTTTTTGGTTTTCTTCAGGAGAGTTATGTACAATGTTATAATATTTACATTGTTTACACCGGAGTCGCACAGTTGCAGGTGCAGAGGCTTTTGAGCAACGACTAGGGGTGTAACGGTTCCAAGTTCCTACAGGTAACACAGGTCATTTACCCCTTGTTGAAGTCACATTTCTATTAGCCCAAAGCGTGCAAAATAGAAGCCAAAACCTGCAAAGCCTCTATTGTCGTTGTAGTCGCCTGTTTAAGAACATTTCGCCCTCCCGGTGAATTACGTGAGGAGACAAAAACAAGTGGTACCGTTACACCCCTAGCAACGACCATTTTTTTAAGATATGGCCTTCAAACATCACCACAATGAGTTACATTATTTTTATTATTTTTTTATTTTCTTTTGTCCTGTCCAGCTTCCCAGGCAAATCATATAGTTGATGTAGATGCCCATATCGACTGTTCAGATTTACTTTACAAAAGAGAAGTGTAGGATACTTTTCTTGTTGCCTTATTTGAATTTGACTTTATTTAAATGTATTTATATTATCATTTGGTGCAGCCGGGCCGGAGCAAGAGGGGATGGAAAGAGAAAAAAAGGAAGACAGAGGGGGAAATTGTGGGGATAAGAGGGGGATTAGACAGAGAGACAAAAACAACAACAGCAAATACAACAACAATAGAACAACACCCGCACATACAATATGTACAAATAGAGTTACATTATTTAAAAAAGTGACTCAAAAATTCGATATGTAACAATTAGGAACTACAGACCATTTGAATGGACTCCAAAGTAGCCACTAAAGGACTGACAAGCAATTATTTGTGGTACAGTACCTTCAAGACAAAATAAATAGTTTTGACTCGATGTCAGGTGTTGGTTTGGCGTTACCAATGTGAAGTCCAATGAAGTATCATTACAATTAACATTAAAAACAAGATACTCGGAGACAATGCAAAAAATGATCATGATAGCTTTACTAGTTCTGTAAATTCAAAAGTACCTTCTGAGAAAAAATAATTTATTCCTTTGTTGACATGCAAAGACTTCATATGCCGTATTTTCCACATTACAAAGCGCACCGGTATATAAGGCGCACCGACTTAATTCTAATAAAAAAAACGTTTTCCATGTATTTGCCGCACCGGACTACAAGCCGCAGATATATACGTTGTGAAATGAGTTATTTACAGACATGTTTTGTAAATGTCCAAACAGGGTCTGGAACACACAGTAAAACTGCCAATTGTGAAGTCATTGTCATTGAACCGCTAGCTGGAGAAGCTGGCTCTCCAATCAGCTAAACAGACTCAATAACTCCACTGTGACGTTTTGGTGAATTTACTGAGGAATTTGTGAAACCGAAAAAATACAAAAAGAATGCCATTGTAAGTTAACAATGCTAACACAGACACTCCTAAATGTGTTGGCATATGAGCTGATGCTAACGACACCAGGTGGATTATATCACAATAGCGTGTACAACACTCCTACAGACGTCCCACATGGGACAGTTTAGTGAGTATAAGTTTTATTTATACTGTAAAACTTACAAATGTTGATTGGAGTGGTAAATGAAGAATCCATATGAGTCGAAACACTGGATTGCTGGAAGATGAACACAGCAGTCTGGTTAAAAAAAACAATAAAAAAAACACTACCCGTAAATGGAAGGATTCCTGCAATGAGAGGACTCGCCAAAGCACAAAAAATAAAACACTTTCAATGTGTAGTTAGTTGTTTTTTTTAAACCATTTTATTATGGCTGTTATCGGTGAAAACTCCATTATTTAGCCACACCGTCTTAGAAGCCGAAGGGTTCAAAGTGTATGAAAAAAGTAGCGGCTTTACGGTAGACTACTATTTGTATTGATTTTACTAACTGAGAATGGTCAGGAGAAAGGATAGAAGGATGACTGCTCTTTAGTCAGCAGATGATTACATTCCTGAACACAATTCTTTTTGCACAACATTTCTACTGTTAATTTTTTGTGGTGGTGTTATTAGTATGGACTGCACGATCAATAGCAAGGAAGGCAAAGTGCAGGTAAAAGATTTTCTTACTAGGGACAAAACAATAGGAGGCAAAAGAAATTGAGTGCGGCATGGAAGTACACAGAAGAAAAACACTTGTCAAGGCACAATGCACAATGACCCAGGAACAGGCGAAATTAATTAGGCTCGCTTGATTAAATAACCTCTAAAGGCTTAGTGGCCACATGCGTGGACAGCACCTTTCAGCTATTATTTCAGAAAATTGTGTACAGTACTGAATTGGGGTCTTATGGCCGCTTATGTGGACACTTATACTGCCATCTGGTGGTGTCAGAAGAGTATAACGTACAATGGAATTTGAAAAAAAAAAGTGTAAAAATAAGAATAAACATGTCACTACACATGAAGTACACGTTTGTGTACTTATGGACTAAGTATATCATAAAAGATGATTCTGAATTTTTATTCTAATTAGGGTTTAATAAGCTCAAATAGCAAAGAGAAATAAAAAATCATGTAAACAAGCAGCTTGGGTCTTAAGAAGTTTTAACTAAGAAAAACAGGTGAAGGTGCAGCAAAACAGGAATCCAACAGGAAGTAGAACCAAAATAGGAGCATCAGAACAGGAAATGATACAAAACACAGACAAATATCAAACAAAGTCAAAACTGTCACGTGGGATCATGACATATCAATAATTTATCAATAATTTTTATGTCATAATTTTCACTCTAATGCCATTTCACCGGTGCATCTAATGGCTGTAATTTCCTAAATGTCACACTTTTGTGAAACATCCTAAATTAAAGCAAAAAGTTTATATTTTGACCGCAGCCTGATTTGAATAATTTTGGTTATGATGTATTTAAGGCAAAATCACTGAATCTAATCATGTACATTTTCAATCCCCATTCAACCTTTGTCCAAATAACTAATAAGTTAATAACTGTACCTCTTTTCCCTCTAAAGTGAGCTACAACTTTCTACCACGTGGCCTGACTTGGCAGAAGGCACCGTTTTGGACAATGATGTCTACAGGTAATCAAGTCAACCGTAACTGTTTTTTGTCTGTCTTTCCACCTTGCATTGTATCATTCACTGTGCCGGTTATATTCCAACGGGGACATGATCTCTAAGACATTATATACACTCATATAATTGATGGGCTTAAGCAAGAACAGGAGATTAATCAGTGAATATTATAAGTTGAAATTGTTGCGAGTGTTCTAAAATGCCAAATATTCCTCAAATATTCAGCAGTTAGATCAGTGGTCCCCAACCTTTTTGTATCCGCGGACCGGTCAACGCTTAATAATTTGTCCCGCGGCCTGGGGGGGGGGATTTTTTTCTTTATTTATTATTATTATTTTTTTTCTTTATCATGAAAAAGGGACGTTTTTGTCATGAAAAAGGCAGGTTTTTGTGGTTGGTGCACTAATTGTAAGTGTATATTGTAGATTTAATAATTTTTTTTTTTTTAATGGATTGAACTTTCACAGTATCATGTTAGACCCGCTCGACATCCATTGCTTTCGGTCCCCTAGAGGGGGGGGGTTGCCCCCATTTGAGGTCTTCTCCAAGGTTTCTCATCGTCAGCATTGTCACTGGCGTCCCACTGGATGTGAATTCCCCCTGCCCACTGGGTGTGAGTTTTCCTTGCCCTTTTGTGGGTTCTTCCAAGGATGTCATAGTTGTAATGGTTTGTACAGTCCTTTGAGACATTTGTGATTTAGGGCTGTATAAATAAACATTGTTTGTTTGATTAATAAAAATGAATAAAAAAATATTCTGCGGCCCGGTACCAATCGGGCCACGGTGGTTGGGGACCACTCAGTTAGATCACAACAGGGTACCTGACTGTGTATGCATGCACCATCTTTAGTAGTGCCACCTACTGGTAGAAAAATATCATAAAAAGTCATAAATACATCGGGCGCTGCAATATTTCTTCAAACGTGAGATACTCCCATCCAGTCTTGCAGCTCTCAAGCCCCACCGACTTTCCTGCGAATTCAAATTTGTGTGAAGCTGCGAACTGTTTGATGAATTGCAGCTTAAGTCATTCTTATCGTGGCAATTAAGTTGGATTTTTAAAGAGTTTAACATACTGGAAAATTAACTACATTTTGTGAGAATGTTTATCCTTCTCAAGATTATTACTGTTACTATTTTAAGGCTCCCAGATGTGGCCCCCTAAAACTTATTGGGTAGTTATAAACTGGTGGCACATACCCTGTATGCGTTCCATTCAGTGCGATTCACTCAAAAAATGAATGAATTCAACTTTATAAGGATTGGGGCAGCACGCTGGAACAGGAGTTAGTGCATGTGCCTCACAATACGAAGGTCCTGAGCAGTCCTGGGTTCAATCCCGGGCTCGGGATCTTTCTGTATGGAGTTTGCATGTTCTCCCCGTGACTGCGTGGGTTCCCTCCGAATACTCTGGCTTCCTCCCACCTCCAAAACCTTCACCTGGGGATAAGTTGATTGGCAACACTAAATTGGCCCTAGTGTGTGAATGTGAGTGTGAATGTTGTCTGTCTATCTGTGTTGGCTCTGCGATGAGGTGGCGACTTGTCCGGGGCGTACCCCGCCTTCCGCCCGATTGTAGCTGAGATTGGCTCCAGCACCCCCACGACCCCAAACGGGACAAGCGGTAGAAAATGGATGGATGGAACTTTATAATGATTGTCTTCTGAACATTCCCGAGTTTTGCAGGTTTCAAAACCAGTTACCTATTGTCTACGCGACTATCGATCATCAAAGCCTGTGTTTTGTGCACGCGAAAATCTCCGCAAGAGGATATAACCCGGAAGTGGATACCATTCTTGCAGCAGAAGTCGTGTTCATGGCACATTTTCTACCGCTTATTCCCTTTTGGGGTCGCGGGGGGCGCTGGCCCCTATCTCAGCTACAATCGGGCGGAAGGCGGCGTACACCCTGGACAAGTCGCCACCTCATCACAGGGCCAACACAGATAGACAGACAACATTCACACTCACATTCACACACTAGGGCCAATTTAGTGTTGCCAATCAACCTATCCCCAGGTGCATGTCTTTGGAAGTGGGAGGAAGCCGGAGTACCCGGAGGGAACCCACGCATTCACGGGGAGAACATGCAAACTCCACACAGAAAGATCCCGAGCCTGGATTTGAACCCAGGACTGCAGGACCTTCGTATTGTGAGGCAGACGCACTAACCCCTCTGCCACCGTGAAGCCGTTCATGGCACAATCAATGATTATTCTCTTTTTCTGCTCTTGAATCACCACGTCAGCGTTACCGCCAAACTGCTGTTGGAAAAAAACAACCGTAAAAATGTAAGAAAAAAATAAGCATAAATATGTAGTGAGAAATTGATACTATTTAAGGCTATCAAATGATTGTTTTGAATTTGGATAAATCATGAATACAAGTAATCACAGGTGATTACTCGTTTCCATGTATGAATTTGCTTACAAAAAGTCTCCAATATTTGTACACAAATGCAATTTTACTATCAGAATGTCATCCAGGAACATTTTTAAACTGTATTCTTGAATGCATGGCATTTATTTGCGCAAAACTTGCTAAAAGTTGTATCTAAAGTTTTTTCAGGTTGTATTTTGTTGTGAAAGTCGTAGTCTTCTCATTTTTGCAGAGCAGCGCTGCCGTTATCTTATGTGTTAATTGCTATATGTGTGCTTTTAAAGCGTTTGTTTGCCTTTTCGCAGCATTGTCCAAGTGTTGCTAGCTCAGTATAAGGTCGCAGAAAACAATGGATCAATGGTTTGAAACATTCAGGAAGTATCCACAGCGTTGTCGACATTCCCCCACTCAAGCTGCATGCCAAAAAGGTCAAATGGATTTTATTTCAACAAATCTATATTTTTGTTATTTGACAGTGACCTTGACCCCCTGCATGCGCCTCATTGGTCTGTCCGGGCCAGAGCAGTTGAAAATCCTCAGTGCTTACTAGGTAAGACATGTCATTTGGTCTGATTTGTAATTTCAAACAAAAGTCCAAGTTATACATAATTCATATTATTAGTATTTTTAATTATTATAATTTTTATTTTTTTCATTTTGAGTCATCAACAGTGTTTTTTCTTTTTTTAATGTACACTACAATGTTGGCGGGCTTCACGGTGGCAGAGGGATTAGTGCGTCTGCCTCACAATACGAAGTTCCTGCAGTCCTGGGTTCAAATCCAGGCTCGGGATCTTTCTGTGTGGAGTTTGCATGTTCTCCCCGTGAATGCGTGGGTTCTCTCCGGGTACTCCGGCTTCCTCCCACTTCCAAAGACATGCACCTGGGAAAAGGTTGATTGGCAACACTAAATTGGCCCTAGTGTGTGAATGTGAGTGTGAATGTTGTCTGTCTATCTGTGTTGGCCCTGCGATGAGGTAGCGACTTGTCCAGGGTGTACCCCGCCTTCCGCCCGATTGTAGCTGAGATAGGCGCCAGCGCCCCCCGCAACCCCAAAAGGGAATAAGCGGTAGAAAATGGATGGATGGACTACAATGTTGGCATTGTGTATGCATTGTTAACAGTAAATATCCCCAAATTGTTGTCCTCATTAAAGTGGAACTGCACTTTTTTTGGAATGTTGCCTATCATTCACAATTCTTATGTAAGACAAGAACACATTTTTCTTTTATGCATTGTAACTCGTAAATGGAGCCAACGGAAGTTGCTCCATTCCACCTATAAAGCGCTGTAAAACATCCAAAAACATCATCATCGTTTTATATACATGCTGTAACTATATATGTAATGTAGTAACAGGCACAATCATAGTAACATGTAATATTTACGTATTTTGCTTATTTTAAGCATAAGGTGGCATCACAAGGGGCGGTATAGCTCAGTTGTTAGAGTGGCCGTTCCAGCAACCTGAGGGTTCCAGGTTCAATCACCGTTTCCGCCATCCGAGTCACTGCCACTTGTGTCCTTGGGCAAGACACTTTACCCACCTGCTCCCAGTGCCACCCGCACTGGTTTAAATGTAACATAGATATTTGGTTTCACGATGTAAAAGGGCTTTGAGTCACTAGAGAAAAGCGCTATATAAATATAATGCACTTCACTTCAATGTTTGCGTTTTCCTTTAACAACAACAACTACTACTACTCACGGCAGTCCTCATGAGAGATAACAAAAACTACTTTGAGACAAATGATGATCCAGAACCTCATATTTTATGATCCTGAGTATACGGAGGATGAGCTACAAGTTTTAGAAGCTGTGTGCTAAACAGATTCAGCTTTAATGAAACACTAAGCATCATGTAGCAGTATTTCTAAGTGCCAAACAATAAATAACATAATGAAACAATCACTTACTGTACAATGTCTCCTCTCACTGGGATGCCGACTGATGGGATGTTTACAGTATATCTTCCTGTTTAGATGAAGAATTACTCATAACCCTCCCGAAGGTAAAAAAAAAAAAAAAAGGTGGCCACAAACTAGATTTTTCGTGTCTTTCACGCCATGTCCGGGTATTACTTTGTCAAAGTTGACCGACCCCGTGGTTTATTGCCACAATCTTCAGCTATCCAGGTGAGCGGCATAATTTATAATTTATAAATAGCATTTACAAGCTCAGAGATGACGCAGCAGCAGCAGCCTAATATGTCAATATAGTAGTATAAGCTACACTGAACAAAACAATAAACCCTTTTGTTTTTGCGTATTATAATAATATCGCTAATACTTTGTTAATATTCAGGTCACAAGATGTAAATTAAGTATTTTTGTTATTTAAAACAATTTTTTTTAGAGGGCTTTATGAGCGCAGTAGAATATGCTCATTTGCTGCATTGTTATCCACCTCATACTTGCGTGCAATGCGTACAATAAAGAAAAACATATGTGTTCCTGCTTTACAAAAATATTGTGAATGATACGCAAAATTAACCCAAAAAGTGCAGTTCCCCTTTAAGGCATAGGTAAGGAATAATTCTAATATTTTTCAGGGATACTGCTTGTGTATGTTCAGACTACACCTTCACAGCTCATCAAACCATTGATTTATAACATTGGCAAAGTTAGTAACAAAGCATATAATAACAATTGGAAAACAATGGTCCTGCAGTATATGTATGAGGTGTTTCTAGTAGTTTTCTCACGTAGAATTGGTATCCTTTATTTACCTTTCATTTAATAGCTCCTCATATCCAAGTAAAAAATACAACTTGTAAGGTCCATGCTCTCATTTTAGAGATATTATGTTTTCTTTGATAATGTCAAAAAAAAACCTTGTACTACATTTTAAAATGTTGTTGACAGATGAAAGTCGATCGGGGTAGGTATTCATTTTCTAGTTGTAATTAAAAGCAAACTTTGGTGTTTTTTTTCTACGAATATTACAATAAATACGGCAGTGTCCACCAGTGTTACCATTCGTTCCTTCCTTTTTCAGATCCGAACAATTCACCTGGAGTTAAACGCAGCACATGTCAGACCGAGGAAGGCAGGCAGGGGCAGCAAAACAAACTGGCTGAAAAGTAGGATTATGTTAATGGCGGCAAAAGGAGTTGTAAAACTGCCATGTTCACCAGGTAGTTAGATGACATTTTTTTTTCTTTTCTTCTGGTTGCTTTGTAAAAATTGTGACAGAATGTCAGTCATGTGATTGAAATCTGCTACAACCATGAAGCCTTTTTTTGGAACATAAAAACAGAGGGTTACAGTTGCTGTCAGGCGTTTTACATATACTCATCATGGACGTATTGCACAATAACCTGCAGTAAGCTGTTTATCTATGTTGGTCATGTTTAATGAAGGGAGATAGGGCATATTGTCAACATTTGAATTTCACTATATAGGAGATTCCCCAGAAAAATGGAAAAAAATAAGGCATTTTCATTTTAATCGTATTTCACTGATACCTAAAGATAAGATGTTCCCGGACTGGGGCTCGAACTTTGCCCCCTTTTTTTTTTTTTGATAAAAGAACCCTTCTAATCATTTAGCTATCTATTCTGAGGGGAAAGTAAGAGGCATGTGAATTATTTCAAGACAGTTTTATAGTTCTACAAATTCGACAAGGTTGTCAGTTTTGTTAATTATTAGGATTAAAAGTGGGTCTTAATAGGGAACTGCACTTTTTTGGACTTTTACCTATCATCCACAATCCGTATGGAAGACAAGAACTCATGTGTTTTTTAATGCATTGTAACTCGTAAATAAATGCTAGCAAAAGTCAGCCAACAATGGAGATAATGGGATTTATGATGTCATTGTGTCTATTGTGCCCACAAAACCCTCTAAAAAACATCCAAAACCCCCCAACAATAATCCATTACAACTTGTGACCTGAATTTTAATTAAGTATTAGTGATATTGTTATTATAAGCACTAACATTATAATCACAAAGCGCTAACTAGCTTTTGCTGCTATATTAACATATTGATCCGATGAGCTGCTGCATCACCTCTGAGTTGGTGATAGTTAATTCTAGATTATAAATCATGCCACTCACCGGGATAGTAGAAGGTTGTGGCCATAAACCGAGAAGTTGGTCCACTTTGACATTCAACTAAGAGGTAGATGGCGAGAAAAACATTTAAAGACGCTCATTTTTTAAAAATGTGCATGAAAATTATGATTATTTCTTCATCTAAACGGGAAAATTTAAACATCCTATCAGTCAGCATCCAATTAAGAGCATACATTGTACGGTTAGTGATTGTTTTATAACGTTGGTAGTTTGTCTATTTGCTTCAGCACTTATCAATATTGCCGCATGATTTTTTTGTGATAGTGTTTTGCTAAAGCTGCATTTATTTAATACACAGCTTCTAAAACTTGCAGCTCAACCTCCTTATATTCAGGCTCAAAAATATACAATTCTGGAGAATCATTTGTCCCAAAGTAGTCTTTGTTGTCTCTCATGAAATATGCCATGTTGTTGTTGAAGGGAAAAGCAAACGTGATGCTTAAAATTAGCAAAATACGTAAATATTACCTGTTTTTATGAATGTGCCTGTTACTACATTACATGTATACTTACAGTGTGTACAATATATAAAACGATAATGGATGTTGTTTAGTTCTTTTTATAGGCCGAATAGAGCAAGTCCCCGTGGCTCCATTGATAGCTGACTTTTGCTAGCATTTATTTGCAAGTTGCAATGCATAAAAAAAAGAAAAACATGCATGTTTTTGTTTTACATAAGAATTGTGAATGATAGGCAAAATGTACAAAAAAAAGTGCAGTCTCCCCTTAAGTTTAGCTACGACAGTCTGGTGTGATATATTTGGTACAGTCATCCCTCGCCTCATATTGCACAAATATTGTGGCTTTTCCACGTTACAGATATTTAGAAATATTTTCACATTATTTTAAAGCATATATTACAAGTTTTCAGTCCTAAATTCAACACTTTATAGCAAAAAAAACCTAAATAAACTAAAAATATCAACACTACAGGATTACTATACTGGATTAAGAAAGTGTAAAGCTGGCTAATGGGTGTTACTTCATGTCTAGGGTGTTATCATAATATTAAAAAGTTATTCAGAAGTAATAAGCATTTTTTTATGCTCTGGCTATGAAAATATTGGATTTATAACTAATGATTCCTACTTTGTCACAATTCATTCAGGGACAAGAAATGACTGCATAATATTGGTGTGATGCTGTTTGTTTCAATTTTGTCAGAAAACAGTACAAAAATGTATCTAGCATACACAATATTTTTTTTGATATTAAATTTGATAATTTCAGTTTGTATTAGTTTCTAAATATATTCAAAATATTGTGCTGTTTAACTTAATAATAACAATAAAATAAAAAATATCTAATGCCTGCCCATTTTACTGGCTTTTGTACCTGCCCCCCAAAATGTACCTGGGTGTAATTTTCTTAATATTTTCCAGTATAAAATGTACATTTTTTCACAGCAGTGATTATTAAGCAAGGGGACCATCCTCTTTTGGTTGAGACAATCCACAATTGTGTCTCCCTTCTTCTAAAAAAGAGTTATGCCTTAAACGCACTAATAATAAGCTTGTCTTGGAAAAGTGTTGGTGATGCGGCTTAATCAAGTAGCAACAGGAATTTTTATTTTCTATTTTATTCTTTTAGTTTGTCAGCATTGATTAGCTCACGGAACAGAAATAAGGTTTGAAATCTAGCCACATTTAAATAACTGAGTACAAAAAAGGACCATAGAGTCTTTTGATAACTACTATGTTGGGTCAATTGCTGTAAAATCAATGTTTATTTTATTTTTTCCATAAAAAATATTCAAATCAATAGAGCAAACAAGTCAACAATGCAAAAACTGAAATCTAAGTAAGATTAAATATCTCAAAAAAAGGTGATATTTGCTTATTTTCTGTCTGATAAGATAATTATTCTCACTAAGCAGATTTTATGTTAGAGTCTTTTACTTGTTTTAAGGGTTTTGTTCCTAAATAATCTTAGTAAGATATTATAGCTTGTTGCTGAGATTGTATGACCTATATTGAGTAAAACATGCCTGAAACTAGAATATCAACTGTTGCAAAGCTGTGTCATCAACACTCACAAGTATAAAACTACTTTTTAAAAGTAATAATTTCTTACTTCAAGCATGAAAAAAAATCATGATTTTGACGAGATTGTGTCTCATAATTAAAACAGATGAAAGCCGAATGGACTTTGCTGTTTTATTTTCAATGAAACAATAGAAAATACATACTCATATAGTAAGTAGTACACTTGTTATTAGCAAGAATATACTTATTTTAAGGTATTTTGGGGTTCATTGAAGTTAGGTAATTTTACTTATTTTGGAAAGTCTTGACAAGCCAAATTTTCTTGTTCTATTGGCAGATAATTTTGCTTGGTTCAAATAAAATATCCCTCATTTTTGTATTTTTTATTCTTGTTTTTGAACACTGACTTTTTGCAGTGAAGGGTTGAAAACTTGGTTGTTTTTTGTTGAGTTTTTAGCTCTCAGCCTGGTTAATTAACTCTTCATTACTACAAAGAGTTTCTGCTGGTGTGTTTTCCTGCTCCTGTCTTAACTAATGCTCCTCTAAGCTGATATTGAATATTTAGTGTGGGATCACATAGTTGCAAGGGTTGAGCCGAATGGTATTCTTTCAAAATGTCCAATGCGTGTATGACAGAAAGGAATTACCAATGCCCCTGTGAAATTGTTGGAAGAGAATGATAAGGAGCACTTGTCAAACAATTCCTACATGAGTTAGCTAATATGGTTGAGAATGACACTGATTCCCTAGTTTTGCCCAGCTTTGTAAGCTTAAAGTTTGACTTATTTAACATTTTCTTTGCAGGCGACTTACTGACAGAGTTCTTCAAGCTATGTGGGAGGAAGGAAACAACAGAAGAGGTTCTTGGAAAAGGACTGGCAGAGGAGGAGGGAAAAGGTGTGGTTAATGCTTACTGTTCCATTACTATTCCTAATCCAACTGTCCCTTACATATATATTTGTATAACATAAAGTTTATAGTTGCTACACAACCACTGTGCTATTAGCCTGTTTTAGTATGGGAGCTACTGTATAACAAGTATATGCACATATATTTTCATTCTAAATTTTAAAGGAGAAAATCTGTAAATTTGCGGGCACCTGAATATCTCGGGATCCACTGTGTACTACTGCTTTGAAAGTAACCAAGAGCCTGATTGACTAAAGGTTTAAGTGTACTAATTAGGGCTGCGAATCTTTGGTTGTCCCACGATTCGATTCAATATCAATTCTTGGGGTCACGATTCGATTCAAAATCAAATTTTTTTTTTTCAATTCAACACGATTTTCGATTCAAAAACTATATTTTCCCGATTTAAAAGGATTCTCCATTCATTCAATACATAGGATTCCAGCAGGATCTACCCCAGTCTGCTGACATGCAAGCAGAGTAGTAGATGTTTTAAAAAGCTTTTATAATTGTAAAGGACAATGTTTTATCAACTGATTGCAATAATGTAAATTTGTTTTAACTATTAAACGAACCAGAAATATGACTTATTTTATCTTTGTGAAAATATTGGACAGTGTGTTGTCAAGCTTATGAGATGCAATGCAAGTGTAAGCCACTGTGACACTATTGTTCTTTTTTTAAATTTTTATAAATGTCTAATGATAATGTCAATGAGGGATTTTTAATCACTGGTATGCTGAAATTATAACCAATATTGATTCTGTTGTTGATAATATTCATTTTTGTTTCACTACTTTTGGTTTGTTCTGTGTCGTGTTTGTGTCTTCTCTCATTTGCTCTGTTTATTGCAGTTCTGAGTGTTGCTGGGTCAGGTTTGGTTTTGGAATTGGATTGCATTGTTATGGTATTGCTGTGTATTGTTTTGTTGGATTGATAAAAAAAATAAAAAATCAATTTTTTTAAAATGAGAATCGATTCTGAATCGCACAACGTGAGAATCGCGATTCAAATTCGAATCGATTTTTTCCCACACCCCTAATACTAATACACTTGCAAACTTTATAGCGCACGCAAGGTTTCAATTAGTGCGATAACCTAACCGCAAAAGGCAGTTCCATCAATGCATTTGAGTGACAGACAATTGTTGAGCGTTGCGTCCTTTGACCCCAGGCCAATCAAAAGTCTTTACAGAAAACAGCATAAGTGTTTGCGCTGTAGTGGAGGCAGCCAGTATGTTTGTAACAAACTTGCACCTTGTAAAAAGTTTTGATGGTAACTAACTAACAGGGCCAATTAGTCAAAAAGTCAATTATTCGAACGATAATTTGCAGATATCAATACATTGCTATGTCCGTATTGGTTTTCTTTGTCTCCCGCTTCAAACAGGGAGAGAGAGGTCTCATTTTGTGCATTGCTCCCAGCACCTCAGCACGTTTATTTATCAGTAGAATTAACTGAACGCAGTGAGTCCTCTTTTTAGTCATTCACAATCTTTGTCTTGGTGGGCAGAGGACATCAACCCCTCGTTTACACACACTGAATTTACAGACATCGCTTTGCAACTCGTTAGTGAGAATTTTTGCAAAGTAACTAAAATTAAAAGAAAAAAATATGATTACAAAGCCAAATGTTTCGCTTCAAACAGGATGGGCAATATGAGCTCAGTAACACGGATGAACAAGCAAGAATGCCCTGAGGGCAACCAAAAAATAAACAACGGCCGGTGTACTTTTTCCAACTAGGAAAAAAAAATGCACTTTAAGATTTTCAATATTTATGTTTTGTTTATTTATTTTGAACAGGGGTTGGCAACCTTTACCACCCAAATAGCCATTTTGACCTTTGTGACAAAATACAGAAAACAATAGGAGCCACAAAACTGTTTTGAAATTTAAAATGAAGTAACACTGCATAAAGAGTTTTTTTTTTTGCTTTGTGCTATGTATTAACCAGGGGTTAGCGTGCGTCGGTTGAGGTGGGCGGGGTTGGGGGAGGGTGGGGTTTGGTGCTAGCGGAAGTGTATAATGTAGCACGGATGTGTTAGGGATGCATGGGATTCTGGATATTTGTTCCGATGTGTTTATGTTGTGTTACAATGCGGATGTGTTTGTCATTCTTGTTTGGTGTGGGTTCACAGTGTGGCGCATATTAGTAAGAGTGTTAAAGTTGTTTATATCCCAACTCTCAGTGTAACCTGTATGGCTGTTGACTAAGTAAGCTTTGCAGTCACTGTCGTTGTGCATTGTGTAAAAGCGGGCGCGACGACAAGTTTTAGAGGACTGTAAAAGCCTCTGTATATTATCGACTAGGTGAAAATCGTAGAATGTTGACCCCGGATGATTTCTGAGAGAAGCATTAAACTCCTGAAATCTCTCGGGATAATCGGGGGGTCGGAAATTTTGCAGCTGAGCCACATTAGAGTGATCAAAGAGCTGCATTCGGCTCCGGAGCCGCGGGTTGCCGACCCCTGATTTAGAATAACTAGAAGTTTTTTACCTTCCCATTACAGTACAATGGTAAATAATTCTAAAGTAATGTGAAATACAAGTTTCATCCTTTTAAACTTGGATTATTATTATATAGTATGATTACATTAGTGCCTAATTTGGTCACAAAATAATGCTGACAGTAACGTTGTTTATCGACAATAATTTGTGCAACAATATATTGTCCAGAAAATGTTTATTGGTTATCTCATCAGTTTAAGGGCATGATGTAGACCAGGGGTTCTCAAACTTTTTAAGTATCAACTCAGAAAACACTTGGCTCTCCAAGTACCACCATAATCAGCATTGTTAAAATAAAGTTGCAAAGTAGGCATACGTATTCATTAAAAACAAGACGGAGGTTTTATTTAGCAAGTGTATTTAACATTTTGGCCACTGTAACTTTGCAGACATTTTGAACGGTAACACTGTTTGAATCTAGGAAAATGAAACGCTGTACTTTAATCAAGTGGTTCTTTGGCGTACCCCTAGATGGAACCCGGTACACGTACCACAGTGTGAGGATCACTGATGTGGACAAAAGGTTTAAGTATGTCTGTATAAAGCTAAATATTTATTAACTACTTCTTATTTATTACTGATTTTTGCATATTGTCGTAATGTGTGGCACCTTAAGACAATACTCTGTCGATTGACTGTTGATTACTTCACTCATTATTTTTGCATTTTTACATATTTATGTGTGTAAAATATAAAAATTGCGCAAGAAATTGCAATTTGCAATTAGGTTCTTTCTCAAAATTGTGCCGCCGCATCACATGCTATTAAGATACTAAGCTCAAGCACTGAGGATTGTGTCTCTTAAATGAGCAAAATAGCGAGCGCAATTCATTTAGCGTGTTTGCCTTCATGCTGATTATCTGATCACCCACACCACTGAGAGGAGGAGATGTAATTGTAATCCTTTAGCTGCTGCAATGTGATTTAACAAGGCTGAAACTGTTTCGTGGCCGCAGTTTTGCGTCTTAATTTAGCACGTTCGCAGTGTGCACGGAAACCAGCAGTTGCATACAAATGTGAGAAAGGAGATTGCGTTGCAATGAGAGAATCCTCCATCTGTGTGCATGTCAATGTATTTGTACCAAAATTAACTCAAAATATTGGACATTGTCTACTCAGCAATGCCATTGTATAACTGATTGATGACTTAAAGGGCTGATTGGAGCCAGCAGACACTAAAAATAATTAAATTGCTTTGTTTTGGTGTCTGGTAGCTCGTTTTTTCATGTAATTTTTCATTGATTGATTGATTGATTGATACTTTTATTAGTAGATTGCACAGTTCAGTACATATTCCGTACAATTGACCACTAAATGGTAACACCCGGATAAGTTTTTCAACTTGTTTAAGTCGGGGTCCACGTTAATCAATTCATGGTACAAATATATACTATCAACATAATACAGTCATCACACAAGTTAATCATCATAGTATGTACATTGAATTATTTACATTATTTACAATCCGGGGGGTGGGATGAGGAGCTTTGGTTGATATCAGAACTTCAGTCATCAACAATTGCATCAACAGAGAAATGTGGACATTGAAACAGTGTAGGTCTTATTTAGTAGGATATGTACAGCCAGCAGAGAACATAGTGAGTTCACATAGCATAAGAACAAGTATATACATTAGAAGTACATTTGAGTTGTTTATAATCCGGGGAGATGGGATGTGAATGGAGGAGGGTATTAGTAAAGTGTTGAAGTTGCCTGGAGGTGTTGTTTTAGAGCGGTTTTGAAGGAATATAGAGATGCACTTACTTTTATACCTGTTGGGAGTGCATTCCACATTGATGTGGCATAGAAAGAGAATGAGTTAAGACCTTTGTTAGATCGGAATCTGGGTTTAACGTGGTTTGTGGAGCTCCCCCTGGTGTTGTGGTTATGGTGGTCATTTACGTTAAGGGAGTAGTTTGACATGTACTTCGGTATCAAGGAGGTGTAGCGGATTTTATAGACTAGGCTCAGTGCAAGTTGTTTTACTCTGTCCTCCACCCTGAGCCAGCCCACTTTGGAGAAGTGGGTTGGATTGAGGTGTGATCTGGGCTGGAGGTCTAAAAGTAACCGGACTAGCTTATTCTGGGATGTTTGGAGTCTAGATTTGATTGGTGATATGTTATCTATAATTTACTTAGAAATAAATGTATTACCATATCTCCTATGAAAATATTCTTGCAACATGCATTTTCTTGCCACTGGATCATGCCAAATGGACCATAACACGGCAGCGACTCCCAGATCGCACCTTCAGAATGCTAAAAATAGGTGCTGTTCTCATTATGTTGTCCAGAAAACGTGGCACAGATTAGTTAGTTGCTGCCAAATGTTCCGCACATAGTAAAACAACACGGATTGAAACATATAGGTGTGCAGTAAATGACTGTTTTCATGGTGACACGCAAAGCCCTCATTTAAATAGTGCGAACTGCACAGCTTTTGTACTTCTTATCAATTATGCGCACAGTCTCAATAGACCCCTTGCAACAAACTCACTTAGTGATGTGCAACTGTATGATTTTCGCACGTTATTTAGCCCGTGTTATTCGGGATCTCAGTAGATCAGGCCCATATCTATCAATCAATCAATCAATGTTTACTTATATAGCCCTAAATTACTAGTGTCTCAAAGGGCTGCACAAACCACTACGACATCCTCGGTAGGCCCACATAAGGGCAAGGAAAACTCACACCCAGTGGGACATCGGTGACAATAATGACTATGAGAACCTTGGAGAGGAGGAAAGCAATGGATGTCGAGCGGGTCTAACATGATACTGTGAAAGTTCAATCCATAATGGATCCAACACAGTCGCGAGAGTCCAGTCCAAAGCGGATCCAACACAGCAGCGAGAGTCCCGTTCACAGCAGAGCCAGCAGGAAACCATCCCAAGCGGAGGCGGATCAGCAGCGCAAAGATGTCCCCAGCCAATACACAGGCAAGCAGTACATGGCCACCGGATCGGACCGGACCCCCTCCACAAGGGAGAGTGGGACATAGAAGAAAAAGAAAAGAAGCGGCAGATCAACTGGTCTAAAAAGGGAGTCTATTTAAAGGCTAGAGTATACAAATGAGTTTTAAGGTGAGACTTAAATGCTTCTACTGAGGTGGCATCTCGGACTGTTACCGGGAGGGCATTCCAGAGTACTGGAGCCCGAACGGAAAACGCTCTATAGCCCGCAGACTTTTTTTGGGCTTTGGGAATCACTAATAAGCCGGAGTCCTTTGAACGCAGATTTCTTGCCGGGACATATGGTACAATACAATCGGCAAGATAGGATGGAGCTAGACCGTGTAGTATTTTATACGTAAGTAGTAAAACCTTAAAGTCACATCTTAAGTGCACAGGAAGCCAGTGCAGGTGAGCCAGTACAGGCGTAATGTGATCAAACTAAAGTGTTGAAGTTTCTTTTTCTTGTTCAGTCTCAACTTTAAACAAGGCACTTGTGTCTTGTGTATGTAGACATCTGTCAGTTAAATAAATGCTGCGACGGCTCATTAATATTCGCTGCATGCATGTTAAAATGGCACTTTAAAATGTCTTTTTTTTTCCCCCCCTTCACAGATGGTGATATTAGCGCTGCGTTATCAAAGTTGACAGAACCCGCAGCATCCGTGCCAATCTCCAAGCTGTCCGTGTCCAACATGATGCACAATGCTCGAAGGCACATTCAACGCCACAGACTAACCGACGAGTCCCCACTTAGCGCTGAAATTCTTAACTCGATTCTTCAAGTAGGTGTTCTTTTCCAAACATCCAATCTAAAAATTAGTAGGCACAAAAATATTTAATGAAATCATTGAAATGAAGACATAAGCAGGTTGGCTGAGCACTTTAACCTGATTAATGACTTGATGAGCTGGATCGTTAATCCAGAAAGTTGGGTCAGTGATGCTTTGTCTTTCAGGAAAGGTACTTTTACCGGCTCACCACAAGGTTGTGTGTTGTCTCCCCTGTTATTTATTTTGTACACAAACATGTGTCGGAGTAAATATGACAACAGAACAATCATCAAATATGCTGATGATTCGGTAATTGTTAGTTTACTAAATGGAGATGAAAGCAGCCACTCCCCGTCATTGATGATTTTGTACGCTGGTGTGATGAGTCTTACCTCCAGCTCAACTAATCAAAAACAAAAGACATGCCGATCCACTTTAGGACGACAGTCCATGTGAAACAGCTAACTGTGATTAAAAACCAGGTCATCGAATATGTGCACAAGTAGAGATGTCCGATAATGGCTTTTTTGCCAATATCTGATATTCCAATATTGTCCAACTCTTAACTACCGATACCGATATGTACAGTCGTGGAATTAACACATTATCATGCCTAATTTTGTTATGATGCCCCGCTGGATGTATTCAACAATGTAACAAGGTTTTCCCAAAATAAATCAACTCGTTCTGAAAAAAAATGCCAACATGGCAATGCCATATTTATTATTGAAGTCACAAAGTGCATAACGTTTTTTAACATGTCTCAAAACAGCAGCTTGGAATTTGGGACGTGCTCTCCCTGAGAGAGCATGAGGGGGTTGAGGTGGGCGGGGTTGAAGTGTGTGTGTGTGGGGGGCACGTTAGGGGTAGCGGGGAGTGTATATTCTTGCATCCTGAAAGAGTTAGTGCTGCAAGGGCTTCTGGGTATTTGTTCTGTTGTGTTTAGGTTGTGTTACTGTGCGGATGTTCTCCCATAATGTGTTTGTCATTCTTGTTTGGTGTGGGTTCACAGTGTGGCGCATATTTGTAACAGTGTTAAAGTTGTTTATACGGCCACCGTCAGTGAGACCTGTATGGCTGTTGACCAACTATGCCTTGCATTTGCTTGTGTGTGTGTGTGTGTGTGTGTGTGTGCGTGCGTGCGTGCGTGCGTGCGTGCGTGCGTGCGTGCGTGCGTGCGTGCGTGCGTGCGTGCGTGCGTGCGTGCGTGCGTGCGTGCGTGCGTGCGTGCGTGCGTGCGTGCGTGCGTGCGTGCGTGCGTGCGTGCGTGCGTGCGTGCGTGCGTGCGTGCGTGCGTGCGTGTGTGTGTGTGACTGGGCCGGCACGCAAAGGCAGTGCCTTTAAGTTTTATTGGCGCTCTGTACTTTTCTCTTTGTCCGTGTACACAGCAGCGTTTTAAAAAGTCGTGAATTTAACTTTTTGAAATCAATACTGATAATTTCCGATATTACATTTTAAAGCTTTTATCGGCTGATAATATCGGCAGTCCGATATTATCGGACATCTTAATGCACAAGTATAAATACCTTGGGACTATAATTGATGAACAACTGAAATTTTAAGCTAACTGTGATGCAGTGTGTACAAAAAGGCTCACCAACGTTTGTACAGTGTGAGAAAAACTGTTTAATTTTAATGTTGACAAGACCATCATGATCATGTTTTATTGTGCTTTTATAGAATATGTTTTGTCCTTCTCCCTGGTCTCATGGTTCAGCCACCTGTCACTAAAGGACAAGAATTCCCTAAATCAATTTGTTAAAGTGTCAGGTAAATTAATTGGTGAGTCTCAGTTGTCTCCAGACACCCTCTACAACAGGGGTAGGGAACCTATGGCTCTAGAGCCAGATGTGGCTCTTTTGATGACTACATCTGTCTCTCTGATAAATCTGAGCTGACGTTGCTTAACACGATAAGTCATGAATAATTCCACTTGTAATCACAGTGTTAAAAATAATGCTCAAGATACAAAACATTCTCATGTATTTTTAATTCATCCATCTGTTTTCTACCGCACCTTTTCAAGAAGTTGCGTTAATGGTAAGAAGTTATTTATTTATTATTGGTTAGTGTGGGGCTTGCCCTCCTGGGGGTTCTTCAGACCCCCAAGCACCAACATGAGAGCCTGTTTCAGGGTTACAATATTGTTTTATTATTCAATAAGTCTCTCAGTTGCTTTCCAGCACTAGTTTTTCCAGCCCCGACCCGGTGACAGGTGATTAGATAACAAGGTCCAGGTGGGCCATCTACGCACCTGTCGCTGCAGGCCCGCAGGCCACGCCCCCTCCACAGTTAGCTTCAGAATAACAATGTTATTACAAAGAGTAAGAGACCTATTATACTCTAGAAATGTTGGTCTTACTTAAAAATGCACGTGTTTAGTTGTGTTCAGTGTTAAAAAAATATTATATGGCTCTTACGGAAATATATTTTTAAATATTTGGCTTCTTGGCTCTCTCAGCCAAAAAGGTTCCCTACCCCTGCTCTACAACAACCAGGTAGTGAGGATAGCTTCCTCCATTTTATCAAATGTATCTCGTTCCCTACACAGCCAGATTCAGTTTCTCCCATCTGGACAGAGGTTTTTAGTCCCAAGAGGCAAAACAAAATAGTACAGATGTAGATTTGTCCCAGCTGCCATCAAAGAACTAAATAAACTGTACTAAATTTTTTTACCTATATTTGTTTTAGGGCAATTTATTGTTGTGAATTATGTGAATTATATTTATATAGCGCTTTTCTCTAGTGACTCAAAGCGCTTTACATAGTGAAACCTAATATCTAAGTTACATTCAAACCAGTGTGGGTGGCACTGGGAGCAGGTGGGTAAAGTGTCTTGCCCAAGGACACAACGGCAGTGACTAGGATGGTGGAAGCGGGAATCGAACCTGCAACCCTCAAGTTGCTGGCACGGCCGCTCTACCAACCGAGCTATGCCAGCCCATATTATATTATTTATTCTTTTCTTATTGTGTTTTAATGTTTTTTATTCTGGTTTGTCCCCAATCTTACCTGAGTGCGATTTTATATGTTTGATCCTCTTTATGGGGAACTTTTAAGTACACTTGATCTTGGCAATGTTTGTGATGGGTGTTATGTGGTAGGTCTTTGTATTGAATATCAAAGATGTTACGTTTTCTGTATGTTTAAATGGATGTTCTGATCTTGCTGGTTGCAAAACAAGTTTACCTTCGGGTACTAATAGAGTAACCTAACCTAATAAGGGCTTAAGAGATACCAGGAAAGCACACGGATTCAATGTGCAGAGAGGAAGGTGTTATTGGTTATGGTTACGATGCTGCATGTTACGGTCCCTGCAGCTGTTGACACACTGGACATACTTGGTCAAAGAATGGTTTAAATCTATTTAACCAATTATAAATTGACAGTTAGGTTTAAAAAAGTAACATTATTTTTGGTGGTAGCGGGGGGTGTATATTGTAGCTTCCAGGAAAAGTTAGTGCTGCAAGTGAGTCTGGGTATTTGTTCTGTTGTGTTTATGTTGTGTTACGGTGCGGATGTTCTCCCTAAATGTGGTTGTCATTCTTGTTTGGTGTGGGTTCACAGTGTGGCGCATATTTGTAACAGTGTTAAAGTTGTTTGTACGGCCACCCTCAGTGTGACCTGTATGGCGGTTGACCAAGTATGCATTGCATTCACTTGTTTGTGTTTAAAGTCCGCATATAGTATGTGACTGGGCTGGCACAATGTTTGTATGGAGAAGAAGCGGACGGGACGACAGGTTGTAGAGGACGTTGAATGCAGTGCCTTTAAGGCACGTCCCCAATGATGTTTGGGTGGAAATCGAGAGAAATTCGGGAGAATGGTTGCCCCGGGTGATTTTCGGCAAGGGCACTGAAATTCGGGAGTCTCCCAGAAAAGTCGGGAGGGTTAGTAAGTATGAGTATTAGCGGTGAATGTGGTGTTATAATACCGGCGGGCCAGCTCTAATGTTAATTTGATATTGCCTCAAGGGCCAAATTAAATTACACGGTGGGCCATATTTGGCCCGCCGGCCAGTTTGACACCCATGGATTAGACCATTGAACCTTTTAATTATTTGCACATTGGTAACGATTATGTTTGTAAAACCAAATTTGCAAAAGAAGATTGGAAAATGCAATTAAAAACGCAACCAGTCAACAATAGCTAAATAGGCAGTAAAGGAATGCACAGCACACATTGAGCTTTGTGAAGTATTTATGTGATGTGTGAGATTTCCAATATTAAATTGTACTGTATACTGAATGGCATGCGAATATTACATTTTCGTAATTTTTGTTGTTGTTTGTTGTTTCAGTATCTTTTTACAGACTCTGCTGTGGCTAAACCCTCAAAAAACAAAACTACACCGTCAGAGGGTTGTGGAAAGGCCCGGAAAGATGAAAATACTGACGTATGTAAATAATATTCAGTTATTCATTCTTTAAAAAATACAATACAGTGGTTGTGTTTGGACACACACAAAAATGTATTTTGTCATTTGTTTGTCCTGTCTCCAGGACCTTTACATTCAGCTGAAGTCAGCACCAGTTGAAAGTCTGACCTATCGCCTGGCACTGTGCTTGTGTCTAGTCAACTTTCACCATGGTGGGCTACGGTCTGTTGCCTACCTCTGGCAGGAGTTTGTCTTAGAGTTGCGAGACCGCTGGGAAAACAATTACCAAATCAATGGGTGGGTATGACACACATGTCACTGTCATTCTCAATTCTAAAGAGACAATTTACACCTTAATAAAGTTACATCTTTCTTTGATGTATGCACCAAATATTAAAGACTTTACCATAAAGCTTTGAAGATTATGAGTCAGTACCCAGAACCATATACGGTACATTGGTCTTTTTTATTTGGTAGGAAGACCAGACTACCTAACTACAAGTGTGTGTATAGAGCTCTTTTCCACCAAATAGTGAGAATTTTTTAATAAATGGAACTTAATGCTTCAACACACTTGATTGGGCTGTACTAGTTTACTAAACACATCACCTTACATCCACAATTTAGAAATAATAGTGGTGAATTGGTAAAGCACAAAAGCAACAATTACAACAAATCTATGTTTTCAGCACAAACCCGTTCAAGATTAGACAAACAAACAGTGTACAGGGTTACAGAACAGGATAGGCGTCCTGTAAAAGGTAGGAAAAAGGTAAAATGCTGGGGAATAAGACGAGTAAAAAAATATAATCTAGACTTGGATGCTCAGGGGGCCTAGTCTGGAGTGGAAAAAATCCTCCATGCCATGCACACCAACACGTTACATTTAAATACGACAACTTGCAACAGACTTCCGCCCGATTGTAGCTGAGATAGGCGCCAGCACCCCCCGCGACCCCGAAAGGGAATAAGCGGTAGGAAATGGATGGATGGAACTCGCAACAGAGGGGGAGGAGTTGGGGCCCTGGAGGTTGACTGCTGCTATGAAGCACTGCCAGCTGTCCATCACCCCGAAGGGGAAACAAGCGATGGTGACGGCATGGGGTAAGGGAGGGTGTGTGTGTGTGTATAAACCCACTGTCTTGGGTGTGTTGATGTAGTGTTCATAGGCCTGGGACTGTTCTGCATGCAAGCAAAATTTCGACGCCAGGTGTTGTTGAGGAGGGAGGGAGGTCAAAAGCGTCCATCATTGAGGTATCCTCTGGGATGTTTTCAGAACAGCCTGCTCCTGTTGTTGCAGCGTCAAGGCCATTCGAGGGAGTCAAATCATAGATTAGGATTTTTGTTTTTCCACGAGCAGACATTACAATGGCTTGGCTGTTCTATTCGTCCATGCTGGCCCTCATTTCCAATTTTTCCCTTTCAACCAGCTGTTCCATGATGTGATTTCATCTTGCGATTCAGTACAGAAATCGCCAAAGAAACAATGTAAACATGAATAATTGGGTCTAGCCTCGACAAAAGTCCCTTTTTTGGTTAAAAAATGCCCACTTTGAAGACAGTATAAAGTGCAGATATTATGTATATACTGTACATTCTGTATATACTGTATATCAAACAAACAAACATAACAAGGGGTAATAGTAGTCTCTTTATAGTATTATCTTAATAACACAACATCAGAGGTAAACATACAAAAGTCTCTTTGGTGCTCTCAAAAACGCTAACAACCATGTTGCTACAATAGAAAAAAGGTTTTACCTGGTGTCGGGGAATATTTATGGCATGCAAGCAACAAGAGGAGATAAATGATGAATGCAGAGAGGGCGTGGGTGTAGAGAGAGGAAGGGGCTGGGAGGAGCGGCAGTCTGTTACTGCTCCGAAGCCGAAGGAAACTCATACTCTTGTGACGTTCTCACTCGGGCCATGCTGGGCTTCACTTGGTCCTGGCTGCACCAGGAACCTATTTTTGGCAGCGCTTTTAGGTTTTGTCTGTAGTGAACCATGATGTTATTGGCATACTGCTTCCAAATATAGTTTTTTAAGTCCACAACAAATCTCTTTTTTCCCAGGCTGGTTTGTTGGCTTTTTCGACCCATTTTGAGTTAGCAAAATAGGATAAAACAGGAATTGGTTTGCACGCCGAGACATATTTGGACTGTTAACACGGACCATTAGTACAAGAAAGGACAGAGCAATGGGAATGAAACCGGACACACTGGTGACGGTGGCAGAGAAGGGGACTGTTGACAAACTAGTAAGCATCCTGGATGATGCCAGTCACCCTCTGCATAGCGTTATCAGTAGCCAGAGGAGCCTGTTCAGTGCTAGACTGCTTCATCCTAAGTGCAGGACTAATAGACTCAAAAACTCCTTTGTCCCACACGCCATTAGACTGTACAACTCATCTCTGGGGCGGGGGGTACTAGGATGACAGGGGATGCAAAACAATAACAGTGCAATACGTTTTCATAACATGGTCACTACTGCCTACTTTGTCTTGTTATATTCTTATTTTACTGTTATATTGTTATTCCCATTGTTGCTTTTTAGTTTCTATTCTTATTGTAATATTTCTCTATTTTGTTTCCATTTAAACCCCCATTATTTACTTTTTACTTTTATTTAAATTGATCTCAACTCTGTACACTGCTGCTGGAATTTTAATTTTCCTAAAGGAACTCTCCTGAAGGAAATAAATAAAGTACTATCTATCTATCTATCTATCTATATTTGGCGCTCTCTAATGGTTCTTAAACCGAAAAGGTCACAAACAGAGGCGTTTGTTAGTCAAGGTTTCGCTATATTATGAAACATGTTGAAATAACCGTAATTAACCGCAACAATCTGTACTTTTTAGTTTTTGTTTATTGTGCAAGCACGCTAAAACAAAATTGTGTGCTCAGGGTAAAAACCGTCGCAAGGAGAAAAATAGAAAAAACATTTGCATTGGATTGTTGTTGTTTTTTTAAGTATATTTTTGCTAAACTTTCTTGTATACAGATTGCCAGAAGAGCCACCCGATCTTCGCTGTTGTCTTCTACATCAGAAGTTTCAGGTACTTTCAAAATAAGGTGTACGAGAATAACACTGAAAACTATTGCAAAGAATTCAGGGACAGCGTGGCGCTGTCGGGAGAGTGGCCGTGCCAGCAACCTGAGGGTTCCTGGTTCGATCCCCACCTTCTACCAACCTCGTCACGTCCCTTGTGTCCCTGAGCAAGACACTTCACCATTGCTCCTGATGGGTGGTGGTTAGGGCCTTGCATGGCAGCTCCCGCCATCAGTGTGTGATTGTGAGGGTGAATGGGTGAATGTGGAAATAGTGTCAAAAACCCCTTTGAGTACCTCGAAGGTAGAAAAGCGCTATAGAAGTATAACCCATTTAATTCAACAAAATTGTCCATGACGATGTCCTTTCCCACGATCGCCCACAGAAGCATGTACTTCTGCCCTATGTTCCCCTTAATGTTTCATGTGTTTAAGCAAACTCTTGAGTATTGTGTGGACCACATGTAAGCATCATCAGACATGCACAAGGTGACCATGAATTGATTAACGTGGACCCCGACTTAAAGAAGTTGAAAAACTTATTCGGGTGTTACCATTTAGTGGTCAATCGTGCGGAATATGTACTGAACTGTGCAATCTACTAATAAAAGTTTCAATCAATAAATCAAAACCACACCACATCACACCGGTCCCAAACCTGACATTATCGCAAGTAAAATGTCCTATTAAAGTAATGTAATTTCCATAATTTTTTTCTAATATACCATATTTTCCCTACTGTATACCGCTACTTTTTTCCTAAACTTTGATCCTTGCGGCTTAAACAAAGGTGCGACTAATCTATGGATTTTCTTGGCTCACGGCTAAATTATCGAATGGATTAAAAAAAAAAAATCCAACAATGTACCAAAATGGTCCACTTTTTAAAACTGTTCAAACTCAAAGTGTTTATAAATTTTTTGTAAGAATAATTCTGATAAACATTTTGAACCTTATTAAAAAAGGAGAACATTTTATTCATCTCCTAAAGCAGGGGTCGGGAACCTTTTTGGCTGAGAGAGCCGTGAAAGCCAAATATTTCACAAAGTATTTCCGTAAGAGCTATATAACATTTTTCAACACTGAATACAACTAAATTTGTGCATTTTTAAGTATGACCAACATTTGTAGAGTATAATAAGTCTCTTATTCTTTTTAACAACATTGTTATTATAAAAGTTAACCAATAATACATATAATCTTACCATGAATGCCACATCTTGAACAGGTGCAGTAGAAAACGGATGGTTGGATTAAAATGCATGAGAATGTTTTTTAATTTGAACGTTATTTTTGAAACTGTGATAACCAGCGGAATTATTCATTACTTATCTCGTTAAGCAATGTCAGCTAAGATTTATCCTCTAGAGCCATAGGTTCCATACCCCTGGTTTAAGCATTAGACACCTTTTTACCTGCACCCTGCCTCCCGCTGTTTCCCACATCTACAAAGCAATTAGCTTCCGACTGCCACCTACTGATATGGAAGAGTATTACACGGTTACTCGGCATAGCTCGGTTGGTAGAGCGGCCGTGCTAGCAACCTGAGGGTTCCAGGTTCCATTCCCGCTTCCGCCATCTTAGTCACTGTCGTTGTGTCCTTGGGCAAGACACTTTACACACCTGCCCCCAGTGCCACCCACACTGGTTTAAATGGAACTTAGATATTGGGTGTCACTTTGTAAAGCGCTTTGAGTCACTAGAGAAAAGCGCTATATAAATATAATTATTTGAGAGCCATATGTAATCATCAAAAGAGCCACATCTGGCTCTAGAGCCATAGGTTCCCTACCCCTGTCCTAAAGGATCAAAAAAGACATCTATTCCTTTTCTGTTTTGTTTGATCAGCCGTTTTACTGCCACGTCACAGGCACCGATTGGAAATTATTAAGGTATGTAAATAAATATTTACACAATCTTTCTATTTAAATATCTAATTTTACAACGTACCAGTACCCCCATACCCGAAGCGTCTTTACCAAACAAGACGAGACTAGTTGCCTCAATTCAACCTTTGCAGACGACCCTGGACTGGATGACTGAGACTTTGCCGACATATCTTTATTGATCTGACATGTATCTTTAATCAGCCATTTTTTAAATGTGGTTTGAAAAGAGTTTCTGTTTTTTAGATGCTGAATTGTTGCATCAAACGGCGGCAGGCCAGAGATAACCTTCGCAAGGCTCCCGAGGGAAGCAAAGGAAGAGATCACCCAAACAGCCGGCAATCCGAGTTGACAACAACAAATTCTTCCAGCGAAACGGCCGCCTTGCCAGCAGGCAAATCCTGGGATTCTTGGAGTGACAGCGAAGAAGAGTTCTTTGAATGTTTGAGTGATCAGGGGGAAAATGAGTCTCAGCATATTAGGAGTGACAAACACGGCAGTAAAACTAGAGCAGAGGGAAGAATGCACCCCTTCAACAACATGAGCCTGATTAACTCTTCAGAGCTTCTCTTTATTCCTGTGACACAAGTAAGTATAATTCTTATATGTTTTTTAATACATTTATAATGACATATTTATCAAACTATTTTTCTTCTGGTATTACTGAGTTTACGTCTAAAATAAAGTAGTCGATTTTATATTATGTAGTATCCACTAAAGTGGATCTCTGTCAGTGCTTTAAATTGTAAACTTAGCGTTATATTAGTTTTTTAACATTTTATTTGTTATTTTCCAATGCAATAATCCTGCGATTAATCATTACAGCTAAGATTTTTGTGGCCCCAAAACCAGATTTTGTTGTTGCCTCCATTTCGGTCTTTCATATTAGTAGTGTAACACAGGGGTCCCCAACCTATTCTCCACCAGTGTCCGGTGTAATCTATGCAATATTTTCACGAACCGGCTTGCCACGTGTGGCGGATAAAAAAATTTGCATGAAAAATCAACTCACCATAACGCTGAAGGAGTGGGAGCCCTGGGTGTATTTCTTTGCAAAGACATGGTCTCTGGCACGTTTATAGCATATACTATATATTTGTGTTTTTTAACCATAGGGCCTTGGCCCAGTGTTGGGCTGCGAGCACATTCTAGAACAGGGGTCAGGAACCTTTTTGGCTGAGAGAGCCAAAAAGCCAAATATTTTAAAAATGTATTTCCGTAAGAGCCATATAATATTTTTTTTAACACTGAACACAACTAAACACGTGCATTTTTAAGTAAGACCAACATTTCTAGAGTATAATAGGGCTCTTATTCTTTGTAATAACATTGTTATTCTGAAGCTAACTGTGGAGGGGGCGTGGCCTGCGGGCCTGCAGCTACAGGTGAGTAGATTGCCCACCTGGGCCTTGTTATCTAATCACCTGTCGCTCTGTTATAAGCAGCAGCCAGGAGGAGAGACTGGGTTGGGGATGGAAAAACTATTGCTGGAAAGCAACTGAGAGACTTATTGAAAAATAAAACAATATTGTAACCCTGAAACAGGCTCTCATGTCGGTGCTTGGGGGTCTGAAGAACCCCCAGGAGGGCAAGCCCCACACTAACCAATAATAAATAAATAACTTCTTACCATTAACGCAACTTCTTGAACAGGTGCGGTAGAAAAAAGATGGATAGATTAAAAATGCATGAGAATGTTTTATATTTTGAACATTATTTTTAACACTGTGATTACAAATTGAATTATTCATTACTTATTGTGTTAAGCAACGTCAGCTCAGATTTATCAGAGAGCCAGATGCAGTCATCAAAAGAGCCATATCTGGCTCTAGAGCCAGAGGTTCCCTACCCCTGTCCTACAATGTAATATATCTGGGGTTTTTTCAGATGTGGTCCCTATAGGCTGCAGCGGTACTTAGGTATCACACACTTTTCCACCACTGAGATTATAAAACAAACAGAAAAAGTCTGGTGCGAATATCATAGAGAAATTTCATAAGCGCAAAAAATATGACTACATTTGTGAAGCTGTATTTTTATTTGCACTTAAATTTTGTTGACAGTTTAGTTAAGAATAATTTATTTTATTTATTTTAGCACAACATAATACAAGTTGTATGTAAATGTATTGTTTATTTGTTAAGTACTTGTTTTTCTTATCAGCCTGAGCTGAGCCTTAGGTTTATTTGTTAAATTAATAATAATATTTGTGATCAACACATGGTTTTATATCATTTGATAAGGTAGTAAACTGCAAGTAGGTTAGATATAATTATTGAATATGATCAAAATCAAGAGTAAGATTACTAATTCAGTGTTATTATTGGAGTAGCCGGGCCTCTCCGTAGGGGAACAATTGGGTCCTATATACCAGTGGTTCTCAAATGGGGGTACGCGTACCCCTGGGGGTACTTGAAGGTATGCCAAGGGGTACGTGAGATTTTTTAAAAATATTCTATAAATAGCAACAATTCAAAAATCCTTTATAAATATATTTATTGAATAATACTTCAACAAAATAGGAATGTAAGTTCATAAACTGTGAAAAGAAATGCAACAATGCAATATTCAGTGTCGACAGCTATATTTTTTGTGGACATGTTCCATAAATATTGATGTTAAAGATTTATTTTTTTGTGAAGAAATGTTTAGAATTAAGTTCATGAATCCAGATGGATCTCTATTACAATCCCCAAAGATGGCACTTTAAGTTGATTACTTCCATGTATAGAAATCTTCATTTATAATTGAATCACTTGTTTATTTTTCAAGTTTTTAGTTATTTTTATATCTTTTTTTCCAAATAGTTCAAGAAAGACCACTACAAATGAGCAATATTTTGCACTGTTATACAATTTAATAAATCAGAAACTGATGACATAGTGCTGTATTTTACTTAATCTCTTTTTTTTCAACCAAAAATGCTTTGCTCTGATTAGGGGGTACTTGAATTAAAAACATGTTCACAGGGGGTACATCACTGAAAAAAGGTTGAGAACCACTGCTTTATACAATGACTCTGCAGATAGAAATTAGCCTTTGGCTACAATCTGGCACATTAACATTTTATAACTTCTTTAATGTGCTTTGTCCCATGTACTATAACAAACGGGGACTTCATATCAGGAGTTGTAACATACATCTATCTTTGATGTTTCTGTGCGGCCCGGTAGCAAATGTGTTACGGACCTGTACCGGTCTGCGGACTGGTGGTTGGGGACCAACACACTCAAGGAACTATAGCCTAATAAATAATAAAATACAGTTATCCTTCGCCACATACAACTTTGATGTTTGCGGCTTGGAAATGTGACTATGTGGGTGTTATTTCATGCTAAGAAGGATTTATTTGTATTAAAAAAACAACATTTGTTTTCTTCTCTAGCTATAAAGCATTTAATTTATAATTAATAGTTCCTACTTGGCGGAAATTTATTTGCCACGGCCAGGCCCAAAACCTATTAACAACAATAAACAAGGGTTTTATGTATTAGTCTTGGCGACTAGAAGTAGATTTAGCCATGGTATTGTTTCCATAAGAGATACAACCCAAAAAATTGGAATTGAAGTATTTTTGTTATTAGATATTATATAGATAAATAAATGATAAATGGGTTGTACTTGTATAGCGCTTTTCTACCTTCAAGGTACTCAAAGCGCTTTGACACTACTTCCACATTTACCCATTCACACACTGATGGAGGGAGCTGCCATGCAAGGCGCCAACTAGCACCCATCAGGAGCAAGGGTGAAGTGTCTTGCTCAGGACACAACGGACGTGACGAGGTTGGTTCTAGGTGGGATTTGAACCAGTGACCCTCGGGTTGCGCACGGCCACTCTCCCACTGCGCCACGCCGTCCCTATAGATATATTAATACATTATTAATTAATACATTACCTGGGAATAGGTTGATTGGCAACACTAAATTGGCCCTAGTGTGTGAATGTGAGTGTGAATGTTGTCTGTCTATCTGTGTTGGCCCTGCGATGGGGTGGCGAATTGTCCAGGGTGTACCCCGCCTTCCGCCCGATTGTAGCTGAGATAGGCGCCAGCGCCCCCCGCGACCCCAAAAGGGAATAAGCGGTAGGAAATGGATGGATGGATGGACATTATCATTTACTATAAATAATCATGTATTAATGGTAAGCAAAGACTACATTGACAACTACAATTCAATATGTTTAATAGTCATGTGTTATTGTATGTATGTATATACGTGCGTTTGAGCGTTTGTGTCTGTATTCCAGATAATTTTATTTGAAAAGGTAAAAAAATATGTTGATTGGTCCAAGGGAAAAGAAAAGTGTTGGATATCTTCTACCGCTGTAAAGCCAATTCAAAACTGCTATGTTGCTTCGGCATTAATTGATAACAAACACGGTGGAAAAAACAATCACAAAATGTTTTTGTTTAGACAGTGCATCATTGGTTTCGGCTACAATATGAACTTGTAAACCACCATGGTTTTTGAAATACGGCTGTAAATCTGTCACGATGACTGCGCTTGAAGCAATGGGTAATTGGCAATTATCTGTATGAAATTTTGAATAGCCCAATAGCGGACTAAAACATTTACAAAGGCCCTGTTGACTCGCAGCTAAACAGAAGTTAAGCAGAAGCAGTTTAATTGTATCCATGAGGTAATTCAGTCCATCAAAGTAGAACAAGCAAACACCTACAGTATAGCTCGGTTGGTAGAGCGGCCGTGTCAGCAACTTGAGGGTTGCAAGTTCGATCCCCGCTTCCGCCATCATAGTCATTGCCGTTGTGTCCTTGGGCAAGACACTTTACCCACCTGCTCCCAGTGCCACCCACACTGGTTTAAATGTAACTTAGATATTGGTTTTCACTATGTAAAGCGCTTTGAGTCACTAGAGAAAAAGCGCTATATAAATATTCACTTCACTTCACCTTTACAGCACAAGTACAATCAGCTACTGAAGTGACCGTTTGCCATAATTATCTGGTCCCCCTTAGTGGTTGAGGCCCTAAACAACCGCATAGAGAGTTCATGCCGGTGGAACATTACAATGTACCAATGTCGCGATATTGTTTTCATATTTTATCAGGAACCTGCTCCCATGACCGAGGACTTATTAGAGGAGCAGTCGGAAATACTTGCAAAGCTGGGGACCTCCGCCGAAGGTGCACAACTTCGTGCTCGGATGCAGAGTGCCTGTCTTCTCTCTGACATGGAGTCTTTTAAGGTCAGAAAGGCCTTGTATGTAATACAGTGTTTTTGCTTTGACAATAACTAGCACTTTGGGATTTGTTGTACGACTATTAAGTGCAATGCAATTTAAAATCTACTATCATTTTTTTAATTAGGTATGGCTACTGACTTCGGTACTTTTATAGGCACTGACCAAATTCCGTCAGTACTACTGGGTATTGAGTCACATAAATTCAAACAGTGTCATATTTTGATACCTTTGTTGCATGTGATGTCATATCCGGTTGCAGACTTTTCACCTCCCGGTAGTAGACTAAACATCAGGTCAAGAAAACAATTACTCAAGTAGCACTCAGGCTGGACTCAGCAGAACTCCCTCTATGCGATATTGCAATTTTCAAGACCAACAAAAGCAAGTATGCTTGGTAAAAAACACTCAGACGTAAACTACGGCTTCACGTTTCCAAAATGTGCTAGCTTGATGATCATTGGATTTGTTATAGACGGGCTACTTGTAGTATTAGCGATTTTACATGGCGATTTCAACGCCTCCAAATTTTGTATTGAAAGCTAAAACTACGATGAATGTTACAATCAAACAGCGGGTGCGTAATAGACACAACACTTACAGTATAAACACTTTGTGGGGCGTAACATAACACATTCAGCTCCCTGGAAAAAGCTACTTCCTCGTCAAGACAACATACCATAGATAGCCTACACAGCACTGCCATCTAATGTCTTGGAAGAGCAACTGCATTGTAAATGAGACTCAAATGTGTAAGAAAATAAAGCACAGTGATTATTATCAGCTCATTTTCAAATGTTACATTAAAAACGTAAAAAAAAAAAATGTTATCAAATAATTTAGATTTATTAACACACACAAAAGTACCAAAAATTGGTACCGGTATTGCTTCCTCGGTACCGGTAATTGGTACCATATCTGTTTAAATGTGAATGGTATCTATCCCAAGTAACTACACACTTCTCTTTGTAGTCTTCACCAGGATGCCTCCACACATGCTTGACATTTTCTGAAATAAATACTTGTACTTAAATCTTATACAACCATAAGGCATGTTTCCAGTAATTAATGTCCTTAATTTTCATGCCTTCACCAAACTCTTTGCAGGCGTTTTTTTTTTTTTTTTTTGCATGATCTTTAAGATAGGCTTTTTTCAGCTATTCAGACCCATTTGATGCAATGTGGGGTGGTATGGTCGGAGCACTGACAGGCTGAACCAAAACCCCTTCAACCTCTGCAGCAATGCTGGCAGCACTCACAAGTCTTTTTCAAACACAACCACTGAGTATGTGAACTAAACTTCCTTGTCAACCACGGCTAGCCCTGTCCTGAGTGTAACAGCTCAATTTCAAGGCATTGGCAATCTTTTCATGGCTCTTTTTGTCGAGCAACAATTATTTTAATCTGTGAACATGGTGCATAAACATGGCGAGCTAACAACAAAGATGTTGTGGCCAAAGTGACACAACACCTTTCCCATTAACTTGGGGAAACAGTTTGTTTAAACTCAATGTGAATGTTCATAATTGTAAATACATTGTGTCCGATATGATAAAGCTTTTGTTGTTTGTCAGCAAGTTGCATTCATTCATTTTCTGTTAGGCATGCTTTTTCTTTGCATAGCCTTTTTCATTGTATATTTGTTTAAAAAAAGCAAAAAAAACATCCTGATATGATATTTTTGCTCCATAGGCAGCCAACCCAGGTTCCGTTCTTGAGGACTTTGTGCGCTGGTACTCTCCCAGGGATTTCGTGGAGGACGAAGTGGTCAATGAAGAGGGTGAAACGGTGATGAAAGGCTCGCTCAGTGCGAGGATGAAGATTCCAGGCAACATGTGGGGGGAGACATGGGAGAATGCCAGGGCTGTACCTGCTAATCGCCAGAAAAGGCTTTTTGATGACACCAAAGAAGCAGAAAAGGTCATTTTCAACACTTTCTTTTCTTGACATTCTGAAAAAGGGGTCATTAGGTTTTTACGATTTTGCCGTGTCTAAAAAAAAAAAGAAAAAAACAGCTGAAGTCAATCACTAGTTTTTAGTGATTTTCTAGTTGTCACGTGTGGCGGGGCTCTCCCTTAGAGATAGGGTGAGAAGCTCTGCCATCCGGGAGGAACTCAAAGTAAAGCCGCTGCTCCTCCACATGGAGAGGAGCCAGATGAGGTGGTTCGGGCATCTGGTCAGGATGCCACCCGAACGCCTCCCTAGGGAGGTGTTTAGGGCACGTCCAACCGGTAGGAGGCCACGGGGAAGACCCAGGACACGTTGGGAAGACTATGTCTCCCGGCTGGCCTGGGAACGCCTCGGGATCCCCCGGGAAGAGCTAGACGAAGTGGCTGGGGAGAGGGAAGTCTGGGTTTCCCTGCTTGGGCTGTTGCCCCCGCGACCCGACCTCGGATAAGCGGAAGATGATGGATGGATGATGGATGGATAGTTGTCACGTGTTGCTGGCATCAAATTCTAACGTTAATGATTATTTCCCAAAAAAAAAGGTTTATCAGTTTGAACATCAAATATGTTGTCTTTGTAGCATATTCAACTGAATATGGGTTGAAAATGATTTGCAAAATTTCCTAACTCATATGGAAACAGGGTTTGTAAGTATGTCCACCTCGCTATGATGTCACAATGTAGCCAGACTGTAAAACCCCGTAAATTGAAGTATCCAAAACTGTGTGCAAGCTCACACCAAAATGCATAAACCTTTTGATTTGAGGCTTTGGGATTGTTTACCACGAGCAAACCAAACATTTTAACCATAAATCAGAAAAGACAAAATTCATCATATGCGCAATTTAAGGTGTGTACTCATGAACGTTCATATCTTGAAAGAAATGAATGAGGAGAAATATAAATATTCCTGTTTTACCAAAGTAAAATAGAAACCTATTTAGGTTTTGACTGGTCTTTCAGGTCTTGCATTATCTGGAACTGCAAAAGCCTGCAGACCTGACTCGCCATCTCCTGCCCTGCATAATACATGCTGCAATTTTGAAGGTGAAGGAGGAAGGTGAGTACCTCAAAATGATCTGAACATGACGGAACGGAGACGATCGGTTTGTCGAGTGATTTGCAAATTTTGTGTTGCATCCCCCTGAGGCGCCTGGTGGAATGAGGGGCGTAAAGCATATAATTTCACCTTTATTGTTGTTCTTTGCATTTTTTTTTTTAATGTAAAAAAAAAATGTTTATTCTGTCTCGTCTAAAGTTTTTCCTCTTTTTAAATAGATTTTGCCTTTTTTTTTTAATTCCTTCTCTTACAGCGTCTGTCGACAGCATTCCATCAGTAAAAAAAAACACCCTGAAAGCAACAGTTCAAGCAAGCAAGCTGCTGCAGCAACCCAATCCTGACTACAATAACTTAAAGGTCAGCAACTTGCAAGCACAACACAGTCTCTGCTCATTGTTTAACCTGATTTAGGACTCAGCCTCTGGATTGGACGTGTTTACGTTGTCTTTGCAACACCCGTCTTCATATCAGAGCAGGAACGAAATTTAAGGGGACACTATTGGTTGATGTATATACAGTATATAGTAGTACCTCAACTTGCGTTCCTAATCCCTGAGCACTTACAATACTGTATTTTGCGGACTACATACCACATATAATATAAAATACACCCACTAAATTTTAGAAGAAAAGAATAGTGTTCCATATATTAGCCGCCCTGGACTATAAGCTGCAGATATATACATTGGGAAATGAGTTATATACACACAAATATTTTGTAAATGTTTATTTACATACCTTACTTGTTTCCAAACAGTGTCTGCTACAGACATCATGGACCCACTAGCTGCGGAAGCAAGCTCTCTAATCAGCTAAACAGCCTCAATAATTCCACGGTGACATTTTGGTGAATAAACAATACTGAAGCAATACAAAAATAATGCCATTGTAAGTTAATAATACTAACACACTCGTAAATTAGTTAGTATATTAGTTAATGGTAACAATGCTACCTTCATTAAATAGCATAGCATGTACAAATATGCATGAAAATATTCCTTAGACATCACACATGGGACGGTTTAGTAAGTAACAATTGTTGTAGTTATATTGTAAATCTTACAAACGTTGCTTGGAGTGATTAATTAAAAATATTGATGAGTAGAAACGCCATGGACAGCTAGAGGACAGAATGGCAGTTGTACTTGTGGTTGAAAGCTCTAAAGTAAATAGAGGGGAACTGCAGAACCTGCAGTGAGCGAACTCGCCCAAAGATGGCACCATTGCACAAGCTATAACAGTGGTCCCCAACCACTGTGGCCCGATTGGTACCGGGCCGCAAAATAATTTTTTATTAAAAAAAAAAATATATATATATATTTTTTTTTATTTTTATTAAATCAACATAAAAAACACAATATCCACTTTCAAATAGTGCACCAACCACAAAAAACTCCCTTTTTCATGACAAAAACGTCCCTTTTTCATGACAAAGAACAAAAAAAATAAAATAAAAAAAAAGGGACAAATTATTAAGCATTGACCGGTCCGCGGATACAAAAAGGTTGGGGACCACTGAGTTATAACACACAATTTCAGTGTTTTTGCTTGTTTTGTATAACCATTTGCGTTATGACCGTCAGTAAAGGAAAATCCATAAATTAGCCGCACCGTTTATAAGCCGCAGGATTCAAAGCGAAGGAGAAAAGTAGCAGCGGACCCAGAATTTACTTAAAGTACATTTTGAGTGGAGCACAAGACTCCTCTTGTTTGGATTTTTTTATTTTTCTTACTCGTTCGTGATTCATATTGCCGTGTGGAGACCCACGAGCTGTCAGTCATTATCACGTTAGCAGGAAGACACCCCTAGAAAACCAATAAATGAGGCTGTGGGCGGTCTGAAGGGTCAAGCTTCAGCCTAAGCCGGCTCGCACCAGTGTTTGACTTGTCTCCTTTCAATAGCGTAACACTAATTTTGGACATTGAAAAGGACAGTGGAGAAAAACTCCTTTTTGAAAAAGTGCAGGAGACATGTCCCTGCTGTTCCCGCCCCAAATTATGTCAATTTATCAGTTACTGGTTTACTCGCCTGACTTCCCTGCAAGCAGTAAGCATTCAATCTCACTCCATGAAGTGTGAATGGTTGTCTATCTCTCAGGATTAGATTTAATGTATTTAAAATTGACAAAATATATGTCTATGAACGTTGTCATTACATTACAACACATATCCACAATCATTTGACATGTATATATGGGAGATTATAGCCAATGGCTAATTTCCATCTCCAGTCCTTAGGCAAGTTGATATTTAAATTTAAACACAGTCACCACATAGTACATAGATTAACAATATTAAAAATGTAAAATCCCAATGTTTAAGTGCCAAAGGTGTTGTTGTAAACACTGACCACCACACATATACCTGTACATTACTTAAATACATAATACAATGAATAAAATACACATTTCATAATGTACACGTGTCCTGTTGGAATTTGTCTTTACAAAGTGTGTATTAGTGTGTTATGTATACAAGAACTGAATCAGCATTCTTTGTTTTCCTAATTGAATAGTTTATATAAGACAATGTCATTATTTGTTTTGACAGGTTCCGTACTGCTACTATATATAAGAATGATTGATTAACTGATTGATTGAGGGTTAAATATACAACAAAATGGGTGAAGACAAGGTTAGAGTTAAGTTAAAGTACCAACGATTGTCACACACACACTAGGTGTGGTGAAATTTGTCCTCTGCATTTGACCCATCCCCATGTTCCCCCCCTGGGAGGTGAGGAGAGCTGTGAGCAGCAGCGTGCGCCGCGCCCGGGGATCATTTTGGTGATTGAACCCCCAATTCCAACCCTTGATGCTGAGTGCCAAGCAGGGAGGTAACTGGTCCCATTTTTAGAGTCCTTGGTATGACTCGGCCGGGGTTTGAACTCACGACCTACCGATCTCAGGGCGGTCACTCCAACCACAAGGCCACTGAGCTGGGATTCGATCAGGTGGAATAAACAATCAATGCCATACATATTTAAAAAGCATCTATTTTTTCCCTTTCTGTAGGATTGCCTGGACTTTATTATCACCATGGAGACCGTCATCGCTCAGTTTCGGTCGCTCAAACAAAAGTTTGCCATTGATGAGGCTGAAAATGGCCAAGAAAGAGAAGAACTGATTAAGTAAGTTCCCAACAAGTATTGCTTGTTCTGTCAACCTGTTAGATAATGCTGATCTTGAGTCTTATTTGTAAAGGTTGTCCTTGCAATAACTGGGACATAAAAGATGGGTACTCCACCTGTTTTACACCACTGTTGTAATTTATAAAAGGCAATTTGGCAGGAGAATGTTTGTATCAGTACACAAACTCTAAAGCTGTCGTGTGCACATTTTGAGGCATTGACAACTGACGACTCATACAAAGTGCATGCTTGTATACCATTTTTAAAAAGTTATAGGGCAGGCCGACTCATTGGTTGAATAAGATCAGTCCATTAAAAGATCAGAAATGATCGCAGAAGTCGAACATTTACATCAAATAGCATTGATATGAAGTCTCAAAAGATATTTCATTCAGTACAAAACTGTCCCATCACCCCAACTGAAAATGCAGGAAAAGTCAACATAACAACACAGACTTGAGGTCACCAAAGCCAAACACAATAACAGTTGGCGATGCGAGGGAAGAAATCTAAACACTTTGAAATGTTTCATTACAGTAATTATGGTTGTAATATATTGTATTGTTGTTAATTCCACAGTATAATCTGCTGAACACGACCAAACAAAATCTACTTATTTATCTTTTTTACCAATGTGTACCTACTTGTTTACTTCCTTTGCCTATGTACTTAATACCATGTTTTACCGATGTTTACCTACTTGTTTACTTTCTTTTGCCTTTCTTTACCTATTTTATAACATGTTTTCCTTATTTTTACCTAATTGTTTTTCTTTGGCTATCTACTTAATACCATTTTTTACCTATGTTTACCTACTTGTTTACTTTTTTAACCTATTTGTACCTACTTTATAGCATGTTTTACCTGTTTACCTCCATGTTTACCTTATTTTGCCCATGTTTACCATGTTTTACCTATGTTTACCTACTTTTTTACTTTATTTGGCCTATGTTAACCTAATTTATACCATGTTTTAGTTAAGTTTGCCTACTTTTTACGTTCTTCTGCCCATGTTTACCTACTATACACCATGTTTTATTTATGTTGACCTACTTTTTTACTTTCTTCATGTTTAACTATATTATTCTGCCTATGGTTACATACTGTATATCACATTTTACTTATGTTGACCTACTTTTTTACTTTCTTCATGTTTAACTACTTTTTTATATTATTCTGCCTATGGTTACATACTGTATATCACATTTTACTTATGTTGACCTACTTTTTTACTTTCTTCATGTTTAACTACTTTTTTATATTATTCTGCCTATGGTTACATACTGTATATCACATTTTACTTATGTTGACCTACTTTTTTACTTTCTTCATGTTTAACTACTTTTTTATATTATTTTGCCTATGGTTACATACTGTATATCACATTTTACTTATGTTGACCTACTTTTTTACTTTCTTCATGTTTAACTACTTTTTTATATTATTCTCCCTATGGTTACATACTGTATATCACATTTTACTTATGTTGACCTACTTTTTTACTTTCTTCATGTTTAACTACTTTTTTTTATATTCTTCTGCCTATGTTTACCTGCTTTAAAACATATTTTACTTGTTTATTTTTTTTTTACTTTCTTGTGCCTGTTTACCCACTATATACCATGTTTTATATATGTTGACCTACTTTTTTACTTTCTTCATGTTTAACTACTTTTTTATATCATTCTGCCTATGTTTACCTACTTTAAACCATGTTTTACCTATTTTGACATACTTTTTACTTTTTTCTATATGTTTACCAACTTTTTTACCTTATTTTGCTTTTGTTTTCCACCATTGTTCCCCTTCTTCTATCTATGCCTACCTGCTTTCTAACATACTGTACTTACGTTGACCAATTTTTTTGTTTTTTTACTTCATTCTGCCTATGTTTACCTACTTTATAATATATTTTACTTATGTTAACCTCCTAAAGTGTGTTTGTTGGCCCAATGTATTCCCTGCTTGCCAATGTTTTCCGGTGAAGTAATCCAGTGTTTTTCAACCACTGATGCAGTCTGGTGTGCCGTGGGGGAGTGTGTAAATTCACCTATTTGGGTTTAAAATATTTTTTGCCAATCAGTAGTTATATTCTGCAAATTATGTGTTGTTGTTGAGCGTTGGTGCTGTGTAGATCTCGGCAGCGTAACCGTGTAATACTGGCGGCTGGGAGTTAATTGCTTTGTAGATTTCGGGAACACGTTGTGTGAGACGTCAAGGGTTTGTCGTCGTATCTAATGCTCAAACCAAAAATAAACAAAAGGCGAGTGCCGCTAAGAAAAGACTTTGAAGCTTAGGGGAGGCTATAGAGAACAAAACTTAAACCAAAGTGGCTACAAAGTAAACAAAAACAGAATGCTGGACGACAGCAAAGACTTACTGTGGAGCAAAGACGGTGTTCACAATACCCCACACATTCTCTATGGGGTTCAGGTAAGGGGAGTTGGCAGGCTAATCGAGGACAGTAATGCCATGGTCAGTACACTAGTTACTGGTGCTTTTGGCACTGTGGGCAGGTGCCAGATCATACTGGAAAATGAAATCATCATCTCCATAGACCTTTTCAACAGGATTCCCAACCAAGTACTGAGTGCATTAATTTATTTGATTTTGTTTTGCTGTTATAAATCTTTTTTTTTACTTTGTCTGAGGAAATACTCACATTTTTTGAGATAGGATTTTTGAGTTTTCTTAAGCTGTATGCCATAATCAGCAATATTAAAATAATAAAAGGGTTGCAATATTTCAGTTGATCTGTAATGAATCCAGAATGTATGACATTTTCATGTTTTTAGTTCCATCCATCCATTTTCTACCGCTTATTCCCTTTGGGGTCACGGGGGTCGCCGGTGCCTATCTCATTTACAATCGGGCGGAAGGCGGTGTACACCCTGGACAATATAGCAACTAATTGTTCATTAATCATTGATCATTTATCACTGATAAAAAAATTAAGAGGATATCTGTGTTAGATAATGTGTGCTTGCATGTCTTTCGAAGCATTTCATCACAAACAATAGGAGGCGCCACTTGTGACTATGTAAAAAAGTCTATCAGTTAAAAAGCTGATTCCGTTTGGCGAATAGTAACTGTTCCAATGCATGAATAAGACCACACCTGTTGCTGAATATGCATACTTACATTCAGTTGACCTAATATTTTCTTCTTTTCTTTCAGTTTCATCAACTCTCTACTGGAAGAGCCAGAGGTTGTTGTGAGCGGAGCTGGTCAAGGCAAGGTTGGCGGCATCATCCACAGGCTGTTTGCTGTTGCTCAAGAGGTACATGTTTCCATGTAGGATGGAATAGAATAGACTTTATAAACCCAGCAATGGTGTAGGGGTGACAGCAGCAAAGTAGCAGCACACTATTTGTAGGTGCACATGGAAATACATACTCTATATGCAGGAGTCAATGCCAAATGTAAATTAGTTACCAGAGTGCACAGGTGTTATAAATTGGAACTGTAAATAAAACAGTTATATATTCCCAGGGTGACTTTTTGTTTAGGAAAAAAAAACGATCAGTGAGAGGCCTTTTAAAATAATAATAATCATAATAATAGATTTTATTTGTAAAAAAAACGCACTTTACGTTTAGCAAACAACCTCAAAGTGCCACAGTGTAAAAAAATAGCAATAATAATAATAATAAAAAAAAGATAATAAAAATAAATAAAATATAAAACTAAAAACAGCCCAATAGCTAAAACCAGCATGCATGTCTGTACAAAGGCTTTTTTTTAAAAAAGATGGGTTTTTAAGCCTTTTTTAAAAGCATCCACAGTCTGAGGTGCCCTCAGGTGGTCAGGGAGAGCTTTCCACAGACTGAAAGCAGCGGAGCAGAAAGCCCGGTCTCCCATATCTACTGAGTGTGTGCATATTAGATGAATAATTGAAGTCTATACAGGAATCCTGGGATTTTTAAGGTAAGGCACTTTTGAGACTGGACTAGACCAGAGGTGTCCAAAGTGCGGCCCGGGTGCCATTTGCGGCCTGCAGCTAATTTTTTTACCGGGCCGTGGCACATTATAAAAATACTTTGACAAAAGAAAACATTAAGAAGTGGAAGAAAATAGCGTACAGGTGAAAGGTAACGAGAAAAAGTGAAGTGAATTATATTTGTATGTTACTTTTTCTCTAGAGACCAAAATATTTTAAAACCAATTTTTTTACATCTTTAAGCTACATTCAAGCCAGTGTGGTGGCCGCTCTACCAACTTGAGCCACGTCACTCCTAAGTTGTTGACTCTAATGACACAAAGCTGCCATGCAGGCTGTTTTTTTATCCGTAAAACTGGCATTGCTCGAAGAAAAATTATTACATTTAATGTTGTTATAAATGATTGACCTACTCAAAGCTCCAATTTCTTTATAAAAAACCATCCACTTTGAAATGTAAGTTGGGAAAAATATTGCATATTTTGTGTGTTTGGCATAGAAAACTACAGTTTCTAGGAAAAAAGGGCATAAAACAAACAAAGGAAAAAAACATTAGAAAAATGATACAAACTTTTAATCGAGAGATGGATCAGAAGTTGATCTACAGATTTAATAATTGAAAATAAAATAACATATAACTTATATTTAACACTTTTATGAGTGGAGTGTGAATTTTGGTCTATGTCATTCCTCAAAAATAATAATGAATCAAAATCAAAACCTAATTAAGGTTCCAGTTACGTCCCATCAAATACTCCACTATGTAAATATTTCTGGGGAAAATCTCGTATTTTTGACATTAAAAACAAGATTTTCTTTACCAAAAAAGACATAAAACATAAATAAAAATGTATCAACTGATAGATCTGAAGTTGATCTCGAGGTTTAAGCGTTGAAAAAAACCCAACTCGATTTCTGACTTTTAATATTTTATGACTTTGGCCCTTTTTGTTCCCATACTTGAGAGGAGCCCTTAAGGTTAAAATTGTATTGGTTTTGAAAAGGAAAAATCTCAAAATGGCCCCCGCATGCTTAAATTTTTCAGTGTGACGCCCTCAAAAGTTTGGACACTCCCGGACGAGACGTATGACTAAACGTTTGCAATTCCAACTTCTGTGTGCCTGTAGACTGTCCTCCTGGACAAAGAACACGGGAACGAAGACGAAATGAGGCTGACTGAAGAAAGGAGCAGAACGCAGGACTTCCCTTCCCCTGCAGGCCGGGAGATTTTGTTGCGTACATGTGTTCCTCGACCAGCACCGTATTCCAAACCTCTCCCTCAGCGGCTTTTCTGCGTTCTTACCATGGAGGAATTTAGACTTGTGGGGGCCTTCTCCTCTGACACGTCTTTCTTTTAACACCGAACACCTCAAAGTATTACAACGAAACCCAAAGTCCACATATAGGATCTATAAATGGGGAACACATTCTAACAATGTTACTTTGTAACTTAATAAGAGTAAAACAAAAATGCACATATTGACATTTTCCAGTTGGGCAGCGTGGGGGTCGGGGACCAAAACTACTTTGGATCAGCACCAATCCTGACAGTTTCATGTCCGCAGTCGGAATATATCAATAACTACAGATTGTACATTACTAGGTGAAATCTGCAATAGTGCATTTATGAACGAGGAACGTTAACATCAAACAAACCAACGTGATCGTTAGATTCTATTTAAATCAGCTGACGACTAGTTAATGAGAGTACAGTGGCTCTCTGTGAGTTAAGTTTTTAAGTATCGGACATGGATTATTAACACCAAATAAATAAATAATAAATAAATAAATACATTAGATCAAGTTGCGTTGTCATTCTTTAGCATACAGCTGGCCCACAATGACATCTAATGCATAACATTGTGGTGAGCTTGAGTTGCACGGTAAATATCCATCCATCCATCCATTTTCTACCGCTTATTCCCTTCTGGGGGAAGCGGGGGGCGCTGGCGCCTATCTCAGCTACAATCGGGCGGAAGGCGGGGTACACCCTGGACAAGTCGCCACCTCATCGCAGGGCCAACACATACAGACAGACAACATTCACACTCACATTCACACACTAGGCCCAATTTAGTGTTGCCAATCAACCTATCCCCAGGTGCATGTTTTTGGAAGTGGGAGGAAGCCGGAGTACCCGGAGGGAACCCACGCATTCGCGGGGAGAACATGCAAACTCCACACAGAAAGTTCCCGAGCCTGGATTTGAACCCAGGACTTCGTATCGTGAGGCAGACGCACTAACCCCTCTGCCACTGTGAAGCCCGCACGGTAAATATTCAGAAGCTAATTTCAATTTGCTTTGAGGAAGTGCTAGTTTTACTTGCTAGTAGCAGCTTAGTAAAGCGTGTAAAATAGGGGTGTTATTAAAAAATTGACTCGAATACGAATCGCAATTCTCATCGATTCTCATTTTTTAAAAATCTTTTTTTTTTTTCCGGTTATTTTTAAAAATTATTATTATTATTATTTTTTTTAAATCAATCCAACAAACCAATACACAGCAATACCATAACAATGCAATCCAATTCCAAAACCAAACCTGACCCAGCAACACTCAGAACTGCAATAAACAGAGCAATTGAGAGGAGACACAAACACGACACAGAACACACCAAAAGTAGTGAAACAAAAATGAATATTATCAACAACAGTATCAATATTAGTTACAATTTCAGCATAGCAGTGATTAAAAATCCATTATTGACATTATCATTAGACATTTATAAAAAACAAACAATAGTGTCACAGTGGCTTACACTTGCATCGCATCTCATAAGCTTGACAACACACTGTGTCCAATGTTCTCACAAAGATAAAATAAGTCATATTTTTGGTTCGTTTAATAGTTAAAACTAATTTACATTATTGCAATCAGTTGATAAAACATTGTCCTTTACAATTATAAAAGCTTTTTTTTAAAAAAATCTACTACTCTGCTAGCATGTCAGCAGACTGGGGTAGATCCTGCTGAAATCCTATGTATTGAATGAATACAGAATCGTTTTGAATCTGAAAAATATCGTTTTTGAATCGAGAATCGCGTTGAATCGGAAAAAAATCGATATATAATCGAATCGCGACCCCAAGAATCGATATTGAATCGAATCGTGGGACACCCGAAGATTCGCAGCCCTAGTGTAAAGTCACATAAAGAACAGAACGTCCTCAACTCGAACCCCTGCCTCACTTACGGTTAGGGTTGGGTATCGTTTGAATTCGAACGATTCCGATTCTTTGTTTCGAATCCGATTCCTGACGATTCTCGATTCCGATTCTTTCTTTAAAAAAAAAAAAAAATTCAGGGTCAAAAAAAAGTTTAGGATATTTTAAATGGGCTAGCTAACCTACAGTCTTTCTGAATTAAATAGTCTGACATTCTCCATCAATTTTAATTCTATTAACTTTTTATGAACTTTACTATAAATTCCTCACAGGGCTGTTTCAACTAGAATATAAATATCAAATATATGACCTTGAATATAAATATTATAAATTATGAGTACATTTTCACAGGGGTACACGTTCATCAAGAGAGCTTTATTTTTGAAAACCTCATAAAAACACATTTCCACACACAAGTGTATGATGCTGCAGGTACTTAAACATGTTACCGTGCTCCCACTGATGGGCTAACCTGGTGCAGAAAAGCAAATAAACAATAAGAAACGACTTCCAAAACCCAGTCCAGATTAGCAGCAGGTACAGTATAAAATCAGAGACAGTTCTTGTTTAGGAAAATGACCATGTCCTCCTTCTCAGGCAGGATGCGTGAGCGTTCTGGACAGATAGTGTCCAGAACGTCCTCGACGCATTTATTTGTACTCCATAAACTCGGAGGTGCTTCATCATGTTCGACGTGCACCCTCCTAAGCACGAAACAGTCTTGTCGCACGTGTTACATTTGGCCGATATTTCTTTTTTTTTAGTAAAATAAAGCTACACTTTCGAACGTCGACGCCCGCTATCCATGATTGACTGACTCGCTCGGCTACATAGGCTCGGCTACCTTAACACTTCCGGCGGTGGGCGCTTCTTCGTTGGTGTTCGTCGGCGGACTTATTCTTTTTTTCCGGTCGGCGGACTGGGTATCGAAACTAGGAATCGAAATTCAAACTTTTGAACGGTTCCGGGAGAATTGGAAAGTTAGTCCCGGTTCCAATCGATACTCGATACCCAACCCTACGTACGGTACGAGCAATGGATTGATCTGTATTGTCATTGCCCAAGTACATCAAAATGTTGTTTTCAGCAAAAAACTGTTACAGGATTGCAGAACTGAAACGCTGATGGGAGAATGAGTATAAAAAAACATGTACTCTGGAATGCCCTCCCGGTAACAGTTCGAGATGCTACCTCAGTAGAAGCATTTAAGTCTCATCTTAAAACTCATCTGTATACTCTAGCCTTTAAATAGACCTCCTTTTTAGACCAGTTGATCTGCCGCTTCTTTTCTTTCTCCTATGTCCCCCCCTCCCTTGTGGAGGGGGTCCGGTCCGATGACCATGGATGAAGTACTGACTGTCCAGAGTCGAGACCCAGGATGGACCGCTCGTCGGGACCCAGGATGGACCGCTCGCCTGTATCGGTTGGGGACATCTCTACGCTGCTGATCCGCTTGAGATGGTTTCCTGTGGACGGGACTCTCACTGCTGTCTTGGAGCCACTATGGATTGAACTTTCACAGTATCATGTTAGACCCGCTCGACATCCATTGCTTTCGGTCCCCTAGAGGGAGGGGGTTGCCCACATCTGAGGTCCTCTCCAAGGTTTCTCATAGTCAGCATTGTCACTGGCGTCCCACTGGATGTGAATTCTCCCTGCCCACTGGGTGTGAGTTTTCCTTGCCCTTTTGTGGGTTCTTCCGAGGATGTTGTAGTCGTAATGATTTGTGCAGTCCTTTGAGACATTTGTGATTTGGGGCTATATAAATAAACATTGATTGATTGATTGAATGATGTTCTCAGAGTCTGGAGTGGGAAAAAGAGTCAATAGCAAAGCGCATATTACAACATACAACTCGAGACTTACAGCGAGGGGTTAAGGACGGACATCCGGCCCGACTCTGCCAGCCACAAGGGCGTTGCTTCGTGTTCCAACAGACCACGTGGGTTGTGGTGCATATGCCCACTGGTCAGGGTGGAGTATTGCTGTGTCTGTAGGCCTGGAGTCTCTTTCTGCAGGCGTTACGAGCAATGTTCAACTCCCAGTTGTTATTGGAGGAGGGAGCGATGTGACAATGGCTATCACTGTGGCGTCCTTCAGGGGATGTTTTCAGAACAGCCTTTGTTTGTTGAGAGTGGCGTCAAGACCATTTGGGGGAGTCGAATCGTCGATAAGGATTGTTGTTTTCCAAGCGAGCAGACATTTCAATGGCCTGTCTGATCTCATCGTCCATGCTGGCTCTCAATTTGATCAATGTTCGCATTGAACTTACGGTTCTGTTCAGAAATCGCCACAGTCTGCGTTCCCACAACCCGGCCCATGCCTTTGAGCTTCTTGAAACGGCTGCCATCTTCTTCCGAGGTTGACGATACACCCAGCCCAATCAGCAGATACCCTGCGATCACAGTTCCAAAAAGATATCTTCCACGTCCTCGACGGAAAGCACTGAGAGACACTTGATTCTCCATCTCTCCTACGAAGTCTCACACGTACCCGGCAGCGATCGTTCCGTCAGGGCCGCCAGACTCCCCCGAACCTCTTTTCCTCGACTTTGTCACTTGAGTCAAGAGTCCGGCTTATCAATTCCATGTTGAGATGTTTAGATTTCGGCGGACAGCGCAGAAAAAGAGGCTCTTAAAAGTATAGGCAAGACAACCCATAGAGGCAAGCGGGCACAGAGAGGGAGGGAATGCGACCGCCTTCACCAGGGGCCAAGAAAAAAAACAATACCCACAGCATGTTGACACACCAGTAACCTGATTCATTGCACTATACAGGCATCTAAACACATGTCATGAAATTTACCATGAATTGATTAACGTGGACCCCGACTTAAACAAGTTGAAAAACTTATTCGGGTGTTACCATTTAGTGGTCAATTGTACGGAATATGTACTGAACTGTGCAATCTACTAATAAAAGTATCAATCAATCAATCAAAAGTCACATACAGTGCATCCAGAAATTATTCACAGGGCTTCATTTTTTCCACATTTTGTGATGTTACAGCCACATTCCAAAACGTAATACATTCATTTGTGTCTTAGTTTTTCTAACTTTGCAAAAAATGTATTTAAAAATGTTTTTTATTTTATTTTAAAAACCTAACAATACGTGCTGTGAATACTTTCTGGATGCACTTTACATTCAAAACCACGATGGCATCTACACACTACAAGGGATGCTCGGTAATGTGCTTCGTTTCAGCCTTCCTGTGTCTCGGCCTTTGGATACTTTTCTGTGGCCAATCTGACAAAGTCTTCAGCGCTGTCCAGACACACCAGGCGGTCCTGAAGACGACATGCAGAAGACATTGGCGTAAGTCCTGGTGTTTTATATAACCCGCTGCATGTGGCGTTTAAATTAGAACAATATGATTTTTTTACTGACACCGATTATTAGTGGTCAAAGAGGCCGATATTTAATTATGAATAAATAATTTATTCAAAAATGAATAGTACTGTATTTTCCGAACCATAAGGCACACCGGGTTATAAGGCGCACCGCCGATGAATGGTCTATTTTCGATCTTTTTTCATATATAGGGCACATTAAAGGAGTCATATATATATTTATATATATATATATACTTTTTTTCTAAATTGAAAACACTTGTGGTATAGGTAGTATATAATGTTTTTTTTGTTGGTAAAAATATTGCGTAGATGATGTTTTACAAATAATCTACATGTCGATTTCTGACAGTCGCTTCAGGATGCATCGTTTTGTGGGTGGTCTAATTTACGTAGCTCACTTTCGGCAGCGCCTTCTCCCTGACATCTTTGTTGTAGCGGTGTAGCGTGCAAGGACGAAAGTGGAAGAAGTGTCAAAAGATGGAGCTAACTGTTTTAATGACATTCAGACTTTACTTCAATCAATAACAGCAGCATCTCCTTATCCGTGGCTCACGAGTGCAACAAGGCCAGAAATGTGTCCCATGAAAAACCATCCGACCGTAACTCTCTAATAACTAAAGTTCCTTGGGTGAATAATTTAGACTCACTACACCGGTATGTTTTAGTGTTTTCATGGCGAGTTTACTGACAGATATAAGTCAGAACTTTACACTACTTTATATTAGAAATGGCAACAGCGGAGGGTGAATGTCCCATAACAAGAAGATATAGAAAAAGAAGAAGCTTATCGACTAAGGGGTGGCCACGGACTACAAAGGCGGATATGCCTAATTTTTCAGGACTTATGCAGATCCCAAATGCAGATCCCAAATACAGATCAGCAGGTACCAGAATGTAGAAAAAGTTGCTTTTAAATGATAAATGGGTTGTACTTGTATAGCGCTTTTCTACCTTCAAGGTACTCAAAGCGCTTTGACACCCATTCACACACTCATTCACACACTGATGGAGGGAGCTGCCATGCAAGGCGCTAACCAGCACCCATCAGGAGCAAGGGTGAAGTGTCTTGCTCAGGATACAACGGACGTGACAAGATTGGTACTAGGTGGGGATTCAACCAGGGACCCTCGGGTAGCGCATGGCCACTCTACCACTGCGCCACCCCGTCCCTTTTTTTTTGCATAATATTGCGAAACAAAACACCAGATAAAATGTCTTACCTTATACACACACCATAATCTTACTGGTATGATGAAGCACAGTATAATCCATCAAGCGGTCCAGCTTCATAGCTTACCAAAGTCGTACTAAAACATTTTGATAGATTTTTGAGCACCTTGTGTAATGTTCTATATTTTTTATGTAACATATACAATCTTGTTTTTGTTTACTTGAGTCATATTGCAGTCTACCCGTATCTCTTATGTTTGACTGCCATCTACTGATCGCACTTATCATTTCAACATGTACCAAATAAAATAGCTTTGAGTTTGGTAAGCACAACCAAAATTATTCCACACATTAGGCGCACCGGGTTATAAGGCGCACTATAACTGGAATAAGGACAGATATACCGATATACGTCAAAATGCCAAATATTGATGCCGATAATCAGTCGGTCTTTAGCTGAAATCTCCTAGTGCTTCTTTATTGAGTTGGGAAAATGTGTGTGTGTGTGTGTGTGTGTGTACCATAACGTAGAGGTATCTGGTCTTATGTCCAGTTCCTGGAGGAAACAAGGACGTGTGGTCCAATAACTTGGTCAACGGTTCAGTCGCTCTGCTCAGACTCTCTTGGTCTCGATTGAGGCGACTTTGTTTGTTGACGTACAGCAGAGCATCCACCTCAGACTGATAACCTGCAGGCAGGACGGCCAACCATGGCACGTAGCCACACGCCAATTACATTTTGACAAAAAGACTTGCTTTCAGTGAATGTTCTTATTGAGGAGGAAGGGACTCACCTAACTGTAGCAGGATTTTCTTCCATCGAGCTCTGACTTCCCGACGGGCGTAGCGCAAAGTGTGGATGTCATAATTCAGCTTCTCCCATTCCTTGGGCCGCCCCGATGTGTAAGATGAAAGGAAAACAATGCAATTAATGTTGGACACATGATGTCCACATTCTGTAAAACACAAGTGTGCTGTGTCTTCAGGGTACTCGTCATCTCATATGTTCTGTTAATGACCTTCTATATTGTTAATTCTCGCTAAAGGAAGCAAAATATTTCAATACCGAGCCTTTATTTTGAAGGTTCAAAAGAATGGCTTGTTATTGTAGTTATACTTATTTTATATATATATATATATATATATATATATATATATATATATATATATATATGTATATGTATATATATATATATATGTATATGTATATATATATATATGTATATGTATATATATATATATATATATATATATATATATATATATATACACATACATACATACACATGTTCACATATATGTGTATATATATATATATATATATATATATATGTATTTTTTTAATTTCAAGGTTTCTGTAGTCCATCCGTTATACAGTGCTCAATACCGGGGTAGAGCGGAATATACGTTAGGTCATGAAAAA
>NC_084623.1:10093418-10143418 GCF_033978795.1 Nerophis ophidion | reverse complement strand
GGTATGATATGTGACTAGGTACGATATGTGACTAGGTACGATATGTGACTAGGTACGATATGTGAGTAGGCACGATATGTGACTAGATATGATATGTGACTAGGTATGATATGTGAGTAGGTACGATATGTGACTAGGTACGATATGTGACTACGTATGATATGTGACTAAGTACGATATGTGACTAGGTACGATATGTGACTTGGAACGATATGTGACTACGTATGATATGTGACTGGGTATGATATGTGACTAGGTACGATATGTGACTAAATACGATATGTGACTACGTATGATATGTGACTAGGTATGATATGTGACTTGGAACGATATGTGACTACGTATGATATGTGACTAGGTATGATATGTGACTAGGTGCGATATGTGACTAGGAACGATATGTGACTTGGAACGATATGTGACTACGTATGATATGTGACTAGGTACGATATGTGACTAGGTACGATATGTGAGTAGGTACGATATGTGACTAGGTACGATATGTGACTAGGTATGATATGTGACTAGGTATGATATGTGACTAGGTACGATATGTGACTACGTATGATATGTGACTACGCATGATATGTGACTAAGTATTATATGTGACTAGGTACGATATGTGACTAGGTACGATATGTGACTAGGAACGATATGTGACTTGGAACAATATGTGACTACCAATGATATGTGACTAGGTATGATATGTGACTAGGTACGATATGTGATTAGGTACGATATGTGAGTAGGTACGATATGTGAGTAGGTACGATATGTGATTAGGTACGATATGTGACTAGGTACGATATGTGACTAGGTACGATATGTGAGTAGGTACGATATGTGATTAGGTACGATATGTGACTAGGTACGATATGTGACTAGGTATGATATGTGAGTAGGTACGATATGTGAGTAGGAACGATATGTGACTAGGACGATATGTGAGTAGGTACGATATGGGACTAGGTGCGATATGTGACTAGGTGCGATATGTGACTAGGTACGATATGTGACTAGGTATGATATGTGACTAGGTACGATATGTGACTAAGTACGATATGTGAATAGGTATGATATGTGAGTAGGTACGATATGTGCCTAGGTATGATATGTGAGTAGGTACGATATGGGACTAGGTATGATATGTGAGTAGGTACGATATGTGACTAAGACGATACAGTATGTGACTAGGTACGATATGGGACTAGGTATGATATGTGAGTAGGTACGATATGTGAGTAGAAACGATATGTGACTAGGACGATATGTGAGTAGGTACGATATGGGACTAGGTATGATATGTGACTAGGTACGATATGTGATTAGGTACAATATGTGCCTAGGTATGATTTGTGACTAGGTACGATATGTGACTAGGTACGATATGTGATTAGGTACGATATGTGCCTAGGTATGATATGTGAGTAGGTACGATATGGGACTAGGTATGATATGTGACTAGGTACGATATGTGACTAAGTACGATATGTGATTAGGTATGATATGTGAGTAGGTACGATATGTGCCTAGGTATGATATGTGACTAAGACGATACAGTATGTGACTAGGTACGATATGGGACTAGGTATGATATGTGACTAGGTACGATATGTGACTAAGTACGATATGTGATTAGGTATGATATGTGAGTAGGTACGATATGTGCCTAGGTACGATATGTGACTAAGACGATACAGTATGTGACTAGGTACGATATGGGACTAGGTATGATATGTGAGTAGGTACGATATGTGAGTAGAAACGATATGTGACTAGGACGATATGTGAGTAGGTACGATATGGGACTAGGTATGATATGTGACTAGGTACGATATGTGACTAGGTACGATATGTGATTAGGTATGATATGTGACTAGGTACGATATGTGACTAGGTACGATATGTGATTAGGTATGATATGTGAGTAGTTACGATATGTGCCTAGGTATGATATGTGAGTAGGTACGATATGTGACTAAGACGATACAGTATGTGACTAGGTACGATATGGGACCAGGTATGATATGTGACTCGGTATGATTTGTGACTAGGTATCATATAGGTACAATATGTGACAAGGTACAATATTTGACTAGGTACGATATGTGACTATATATATATTACTGTCAAACTCGTTTGCACTTGCACTTGCATGGCTTAATCTTTGAGACAAGCATATGCTACTGGCAGGATCAACCAGGTAGACCCGCTAGCGTGTTTACTGGCTTCTGGATACCCGTACGATATACGATATATGTACGGTATGTGATTATGAACGATATGTGACTAGGTACGATATGTAACTAGGTACGATATGGGATTAGGTATGATATGTGACTAGGTATGATATGTGACTAGGTACAATATGTGAGTAGGTACGATATGTGACTAGGTACGATATGTGACTAGGAACGATATGTGACTCGGTACGATTTGTGATTAGGTATCATATGTTACTAGGTATGATATCTGACTAGGTGTGATATGTGAGTAGGTACGATATGTGACGAGGTACGATATGGAACTAGGTATGATATGTGACTAGGTATGATGTGACTAAATACAATATGTGACTAGGTATGATATGTGACTAGGTACGATATGTGACTAAGTACGATATGTGACTAAGTACGATATGTGAATAGGTATGATATGTGACTAGGTACGATATGTGACTAAGTACGATATGTGAATAGGTATGATATGTGAGTAGGTACGATATGTGCCTAGGTATGATATGTGAGTAGGTACGATATGGGACTAGGTATGATATGTGACTAGGTACGATATGTGACTAAGTACGATATGTGATTAGGTATGATATGTGAGTAGGTACGATATGTGCCTAGGTATGATATGTGAGTAGGTACGATATGTGACTAAGACGATACAGTATGTGACTAGGTATGATATGGGACTAGGTATGATATGTGAATAGGTATGATATGTGACCAGGTACGATATGTGAGTAGGTATGATCCAAACACATCTAAGATACCTATTTTACCTCTTATTATTATTATTATTTTGGGTACTTTTTGTTTACTTATTTTAATTTGTGTTAATTTATAAAAAATAAAAATAAATCCTTTTGCAAATGTATCTTCTTTAGGCCGTGGAATGTATTGTTTTAAAATAGTTATAATTTTTTTGAGCATACAGAAAAAAAAAATCCCCAACATTTCCCTTTTCTCTTTCTGGACAAAGCTGTAATGTTCCTCTATCTCCAGCAGGGGGCACTATTGCCCCATTTTGCAAACCTATGTAGTCCAGACTCATTTGATGGTTTGCTCATAAATAAACTGCATTCAAATCCACTTTTATTATTTTATTACATGAAATAAAAACACGATATAAATATAAACTATGTAACCTTTATTGGTCCAACGACACTTCATATTGAAAGAGTTTACTATGTTTGCATGGTTTGTAGTTTAATTGTCTGGGAATGGAGTCATTTCACTTTTAGCTCCCACAAACACATGCACACTTGATTAATGTGCAGCAAAACATCTTTTTTCCCCACATTCCTCTTGTTTTGACTGGGTCTGTCGAAATTGTTACAATAGTCTGTAGAATTTCCTGTACGATTTGCATAGGGCTGATATATAGGGCTTGAATTCACACAGCTGAATGCAAGACTTTGCGCTAAAGTTTTGTTTAAAACATGGCGCAAACGTGCAACAACTACCACTTTTGTTGTCATGATCGCTTCAGGAAAAAAAAACTAAATAACGATTTGGTGCGATTTTTCTCATTTGCAGCGTGTCAGAAAAGCCAAGGAAGTTAGTTAGTTGGGGTTAGTGAGCCAATAAAGAGACCAGGAGACGATCAAACATGACTTTTAACGCCATCACCTGGTACATGGTGTGTTCACGGCATTTTCAGACTGAATCAAAGCATGTTTTATTCAGTTTCATAAATAGCAATTAGTAGGCTATTAGCGTTAGCCGGGCTAGCTGCTGGCTGCAAGCAATATACCTTTTTCCTAGGGATTTTGCAAGTATATATGTGTGTATTTATGCATATGTATGTATATATTTACTGTATGGGTATATATATGACAATACTATCATACACGGTATGAGACAGATAGCATGTATCCACCGAGTTGGTGATTTCTGGGCTAGATGCTTAAAGAAGCTTTAGCGAAGCCGGCGGTGTTTCTGGGTGTTGTTGATAAATGGCTTTCCCTTTGCATAGCAGTGTTTTAACTTGCATTTCTAGATGTAGCGACGAACTGTAGTTACTGACGGTGGTTTTCTGAAGTGTTCCTGAGCCCTAGACCTGTATTTTGTATACATTATTATTTACACTCTCATTATATTAAACTATGTATGAATGTATATATTTACTGTATGTTTGTATATATATGACAATATTATCATACACAGTATTAGACAGTTAGCATACTGTATATCCACTGAGTTGGTGATTTCAGGGCTAGATGCTTATAGAAGCTTTAGCGAAGCCGGCGGCGTTTCTGGGTGTTGTTGATAAAAGCTTTCGCGTTGCATAGTTGGTTTTTAACTTGCACTTACAGATGTAGTGACAAACTGTAGTTACTGGCGGTGGTTTTCTGAAGTGTTCCTGAGCCCTAGACCTGTATTTTATATACATTATTATTTACACTCTCATTATATTAAACTTTGTATGTATGTATATATTTACTGTATGTGTATATATATGGCAATACTAGCATACACAGTATTAGACAGTTCACAGTATTAGACAGTTAGCATACTGTATATCCACAGAGTTGGTAATTTCAGGGTTAGATGCTTAAAGAAGCTTTAGCGAAGCTGGCGGCGTTTCTGGGTGTTGTTGATAAAAGCTTTCGCTTTGCATAGTAGTGTTTTAACTTGCACTTACAGATGTAGTGACAAACTGTAGTTACTGGCGGTGGTTTTCTGAAGTGTTCCTGAGCCCTAGACCTGTATTTTATATACATTAATATTTACACTCTTATTATATTAAACTATGTATGTATGTATATATTTACTGTATGTGTATATATATGGCAATACTATCATACACAGTATTAAACAGTTATCATATATCCACAGAGTTGGGGATGTCAGCGCTAGATGCTTAAAGGAGCTTTAGCGAAACCAACGGCGTTTCTGGGTGTTGTTGATGAAAGCTTTCGCTTTGCATAGTTGTGTTTTCACTTGCACTTACAGATGTAGTGACAAACTGTAGTTACTGGCGGTGGTTTTCTGAAGTGTTCCTGAGCCCTACACCTGTATTTTATATACATTATTATTTACACCCTCATTATATTAAACTGGTTGGCCGGGTGTTAATGCACGCACACACACACACGCGCACACACACACACACACACACACACACACACACACACACACACACACACACACACACACACACACACACACACACACACACACACACACACAACACACACACACACACTGCACTGGAAAAACTCACAATTTGACCAAGTATGTATTAGTTATTTTTAGTCAAGATATGGAAACAAACTTAATACAAGTCACAATCCCCTAAATAATAATATTTGAGACATGAGAAATTCAGAGTAAAAAAAACAAAACTACTTTTGAGCATTTGTTATAAGACACAAAACTTCACAAGTGTAGCTAACAATGAGTTTTAACTGCTTTTTTCAAGCTCATGTATACCAGGGGTGTCCAAACCTTTTCCACAAAGGGCCGCACAGAGAAAAATTTAAGCATGCAAGGGCCATTTTGATATTTTTCATTTTCAAACCATAAAAAAAAAAAGGTTTTTTTGTTGTTTTTTTCTTCAACCTTTAGGGCTCCCAGGGAACATAAAAGGTCTCAGTCATTAAAATGTTAAAAATAAGTCAAAATATTATTATTATTTTTTTAACACTTACACTCTATATCAAGTTGAGGTTGATATAAAGTAAAAAAAAAAAAAAAAGGTTTTCTGTCAAAGACAACTTTGTTTTTTTATAGTAAAACTGAAATATGCAGTTATTTAGTAATTAGAGCCGTAAAAATTCAATAATGAAGGACACCATTTTTTTAATTGTTTTTAAATTTTTCAGTAATCACAGTGAAAAATTAAATAAAATCCTACTAAATATATTTGAGATCCGAAAGGTCCCCCGCCCATAAAGTGATACATTTTTTTTTTTTTTTTTAACTTTTAACACTTAAATTACGAGATCAACTTCAGATATATCTGTCAATTTTAATTTTATGTTTAAACTATTTTTTTGTTTGTTTTATGCTCTTTTGTCAACATTAGATGTTTTATATGGCAACCACACAATATATGCAATATTTTTTACACATAAAACATTTTAAAGTGATTTTTTTAAAGTAATTGGAGCCATGAATAAGTCAATAATTCATTATAACTTTAGATTTTTTTTCTTTTTTTCTTTTTGAGCAATGGCAAAAAAAAAGAAAAATAAACAAAGACAAAATTAAAAATTAAAGCTGCAAGCAACGTTGGTCGGGCCCGTCTTAGGCTGCAGCCCCCGCAAGCCAAGCCCTGGTCTAAGTCAGACCTACATAGAGGTTTTTGTTTCATGTCTCTACGACATTCCTTACAGAAGTTACAAGCAGTTTTGTCTGGGTTTTTTCCGAGAGGGCGCTAGAGCGCAATTTTGACTGATGTCCCAATACTTTTGCCTATGTTAGTCCTAAGTGTCCCAATACTTTTGTCCAGTGGTAGTCCTAAGTGTCCCAATACTTTTGTCTAGTGTACCTACCTTCTCTGCATTGTTTGGGCACGCTAGTGCTTCCTGCTTTTAAGCAGCCATCTTGAGACAACAGCAGCGCAGCAGCATCAGCGCAGTGGTTCTTTGAAGGGTCATAAAATCAAAACCGGAGCCGTAATCAAAACTCTTTCTGTAACTTTTAATCAGAAGGGTTCAAACTCTCTCCAGTGCGAGTTTGAAGCCGACACGACAAACGCGCTCAGAGGAGATAATGTTTGAAGGAAGGTGACGGGTTTTTACAAAACTTTTGTTTTGAAGGGGTAATTGCCAACTTCCTGTTGATTTTTGCAGAAGGATGTCAATTATTAAAATGTAGGACTAATTAAGACTTACATAGATGTTTTTTTTTCATGTCTCTCCGACATTCCTACTGGAAGTTACAAGCAGTTTTGTCTGTGTTTTATTCAAAAATTGCGCTACCTTTTGCAATGGGCCTGGTGGACCCTAATAATAAAGAATAATATCAATAATAATAAAACGTTACAAATTCAATAGGTCATTTGGCCATGCTGGCCCTAAAAACAGCATGCACGGCAGTTTTGTGTCTACATTGCAACTTTTTCTCGTTAGACTTCACCTCATTCCACTTTTTTTTTTTTTTTATGTTTTTTTTAAATTTTTGCAATACTATCAATTTTGCAATTGTTGCAGAATGTGTGGCGAGCCGGTAAACTATTAGCTGCGGGCCGCAAATGGCCCCCGGGCCGCACTTTGGACTCCCCTGATGTTTTTAAAGCTGAAATATAATTTCTTATTTTAACAAATCATACCAAGACCCTTTTTTAATTTGCTGCATTGGCAGATTTTTTTCTCATTACAAGTAAAAATAATTATTTTTTACTCTTTTTACGAGGGGCATGTGTCCAGTGCAGCATGGATCAATGGCACATTTTTGCCCCGCACTTTTATGGTTAATCAATACGGACGACATCATTTCCTACACCCTATCACCTCCGATCAATGAGAATGATGGCATACTTTTTGTCTGTCACAGGCGATCGATGATGTAAGCGCCATCTTCTGCATGCCTGGATCATTTCAGCTGGTTATCAGTAACTCTGTAACGACATATGTCCGTCTTCCTGCTGTCATGTACAGTACTGTACATGCATGTAAGCCTGTACTGTACAGTACAGTACAGTACACGTGCAACAGCAATATATATCAGCCGGTAGTGACCCTCATGCTGGGGTTCATATTTTAAACCGTGAATCCGTCATCATACAGATTAATGGTTAGGCAACAAATCTCCTTGTTTTTTTGCATGATTTATTTTTGTTCCAATTCCAACTTTCTGGTGTGAATTATTACATCAGAGATTCCGACATTTCTTTCCAAAAAAAAACGACAGCATTCACTAATTAATGTTTTTTGTCGCCTATGACTTTATTCTAGCTGAATTTTGATATGTGACTAGATATGATATGTGACTAGATATGATATGTGACTAGATATGATATGTGACTAGGTTCGATATATGACTAGGTATGAAATATGACTAAATACGATATGTGACTAGGTATGATATGTGAGTAGGAGTGATATGTGAGTAGGAATGATATGTGACTAAATTCGATATGTGAGTAGGTACAATATGTTACTAGGTACGATATGTGACTAAGTACGATATGTGAGTAGGTATGATATGTAAATACGTATGATTTGTGAGTAGGTATGATATGTGACTAAATCCGATATGTGAGTAGGTACAATATGTGACTAGGTACGATATGTGACTAAGTACGATATGTGAGTAGGTATGATATGTAAATACGTATGATTTGTGAGTAGGTATGATATGTGACTAAATCCGATATGTGAGTAGGTACAATATGTGACTAGGTACGATATGTGACTAAGTACGATATGTGAGTAGGTATGATATGTAAATACGTATGATTTGTGAGTAGGTATGACATGTGACTAAATCCGATATGTGAGTAGGTACAATATGTGACTAGGTACGATATGTGACTAAGTACGATATGTGAGTAGGTATGATATGTAAATACGTATGATTTGTGAGTAGGTATGATATGTGACTAAGTATGATATGTGACTAAATACGATACGTGAGTAGGTATGATATGTAACTAGGTATGATTTGTGAGTAGGTATAATATGTGAGTAGGTATGATTTGTGACTAGGTATGATATGTGACTAAATATGATATGTGACTAGGTATGATGTGACTAAATACGATATGATGTGACTAAATCCGATATGTGACTAGGTATGATATGTGACTAGATATGATATGTGACTAGGTTCGATATATGACTAGGTATGAAATATGACTAAATACGATATGTGACTAGGTATGATATGTGAGTAGGAATGATATGTGAGTAGGAATGATATGTGACTAAATCCGATATGTGAGTAGGTATAATATGTGAGTAGGTACGATATGTGACTAAGTACGATATGTGAGTAGGTATGATATGTAAATACGTATGATTTGTGAGTAGGTATGATATGTGACTAAGTATGATATGTGACTAAGTATGATATGTGACTAAATACGATACGTGAGTAGGTATGATATGTAACTAGGTGTGATTAGTGAGTAGGTATAATATGTGAGTAGCTATGATTTGTGACTAGGTATGATAGGTGACTAGGTATGATGTGACTAAATACGATATGTGACTAGGTATGATATGTGAATAGGTATGACATGTGACTAGGTACGATATGTGACTAGGTATGATATGTGAATAGGTATGATATGTGACTAGGTACGATATGTGACTAAGTACGATATGTGAGTAGGTATGATATGTAAATACGTATGATTTGTGAGTAGGTATGAATATGTGACTAAGTATGATATGTGACTAAATACGATACGTGAGTAGGTATGATATGTAACTAGTTGTGATTAGTTAGTAGGTATAATATGTGAGTAGCTATGATTTGTGACTAGGTATGATATGTGACTAAATATGATATGTGACTAGGTATGATGTGACTAAATACGATATGATGTGACTAAATACGATATGTGAGTAGGTATGATATGTGAATAGGTATGATATGTGACTAAATCCGGTATGTGAGTAGGTACGATACGTGACTAGGTATGATATGTGACTCAATCAATCAATCAATGTTTACTTATATAGCCCTAAATCACTAGTGTCTCAAAGGGCTGCACAAACTACAACACAAACCACTACGACATCCTCGGTAGGCCCACATAAGGGCAGAGAAAACTCACACCCAGTGGGACGTCGGTGACAATGATGACTAAGAACCTTGGAGAGGACGAAAGCAATGGATGTCGAGCGGGTCTAACATGATACTGTGAAAGTTCAACCCATAATGGATCCAACACAGTCGCGAGAGTCCAGTCCAAAATTGTAAGTAGTTATGATATGTAACTAGGTATGATTTGTAAGTAGGTATGATATGTAAGTAGGTATGATTTGTGACTAGGTATGATATGTAACTAGGTACCATGTGTGACAAGGTACGATATGTGACTAAATATGATATGTGACAAGATACAATATTTGACTAGGTATGATATGTGACTAAATACGATATGTGACTACGTATGATATGTGACTAAATACGATATGTGAGTAGGTATGATATGTAACTAGGTATGATTTGTCAGCAGGTATGATATGTGACTAGGTACGATGTGTGACTACATATCATATGTGACTTGGTATGATGTGACTAAATACAATATGTGACTAGGTATGATATGTGACTAGGTATGATATGTGACTAGGTATGATATGTGACTAAATCCGGTATGTGAGTAGGTACGATATGTGACTAGGTACGATGTGTGACTACATATCATATGTGACTTGGTATGATGTGACTAAATACAATATGTGACTAGGTATGATATGTGACTAGGTATGATATGTGACTAAATACGATATGTAAGTAGGTATGATATGTAACTAGGTATGATTTGTGAGTAGGTATGATATGTAACTAGGTACTATGTGTGACAAGGTACGATATGTGACAACATACAATATTTGACTAGGTACGATATGTGACTAAATACTGTATTTGAGTAGGTATGATATATGACTAGGTACGATATGTGACTAAATACGATATGTGACTAGGTATGACATGTGACTAGGTATGATATGAGACTAGATATGATATGTGCCTGTGTATGATGGTACGATATGTGACTAAATACTGTATTTGAGTAGGTACGATATGTGACTATGAATGATAAATGACTAGGTACGATATGTGACTAAATACGATATGTGCTAAGTATGACATGTGACTAAATATAACATGTGACTAGGTATGATATGTGACTAAATATGGTATGTGACTAGGTACGGTCAGATCTAGTCTTAGACTTAGATCGGTTAAATCTAGCCTTAGGTTTAGACCGGTCAGATATAGCTTTGGACTAAGATCGGTCAGATATAGTTTTAGATTTAGATTGGTCAAATCTTGTCTTAGACTCAGAACGGTCAGATATAATCTTAGATTTAGATCGGTAAGATCTTGTCTTAAATTTAGAACGGTCAGATATAGTGTTAGACTTAGATCAGTCAGATCTAGTCATTTATTTAGATCGGTCAGATTTAGTCTTGGACTTAGATTGGTCCGATCTAGTTTTAGATTTAGATTGGCCAGATTTAGTTTTAGACTCAGATCGGTCAGATCTAGTCTTAAATTTAGATTGGTCAGATCTGGTCTTAGACTAAGATCGTTTGGACTAAGAAGTTTTAATTTTCCCGAGGGAACTCACCTGAGGGAATCAATAAAATACTATCAACGTCAGATCTAGTCTTAGATTTAGATCGGTCAGTTGTAGTCTAGCAGCTGGTGCCTAAACCCCAACTATTTATAGAAAGGTGCGCTGGATAGTAGTGTGTCACAAAAGGCGGTCGTGATAATACTTCATGCATTTCCCCCAGTTAATGTTGGCAGAGCGAAGGTGCCATAAATGGAGAGTGAATGGCAGTTACGGAGCAGAACATCATAACAATCATGCAGAAGCAAACCATCACTGAGACGAGTCCAGACCACCTGTGTCCGCCTGTGGAATGACATGTCATCAAAACAGGAAATAGCCAATATCATTTCATCACACGGTTATTACTCCTCCCTTTTTTTGAGTCCGTGTGCCAATGTAAGGTCTCTGCATGTGTGGACGGCAAAGTGATTCAATCGGTGGCTTTGTTGATCAACTGGTCTTTAGAATTCATGTTTTTTCTGTTTGTTTTTTTAGCAGTTTTCAAGATAATCTAATGTTGATTGAAGCTATTGTGATCAAACCATTTTGTTTTCTCAATGACCCTGAACAAAACTGTACATTACCTTGGTATGAACACCATGTCTTACGCACTAAATTAGTCCGATTTCTCAAATAGCATCTAAATCCGATCAGGTACGGTTTTTAAAAAGTCGGATTAACATAACCGAATAAAAAACCAGATCTCTCGAGGGGTGGGTGTGTCGCCGGAGAGGAACCCCCTGGTATTGCGCATGCACCAGTCAGATACAACTCGGAAGCAGATACCAGTCCATAAAAACATAAGCAACAATTGGAATGAACAGAATGCTGTATATATTGGCTTCTTAAATTAAAACAATTTCACATTTTGAAGTGCATTGATGGGAGAAAAAAACCCCAAAACAGATTTATGACCCTGAACAGAACAGAACTGTACATTACCTTGGTATGAACACCATGTCCTACGCACTAAATTAGTCCGATTTCTCAAATAGCATCTAAATCCGATCAGGTACGGTTTTTAAAAAGTCGGATTAACATAACCGAATAAAAAAACAGATCTCTCGAGGGGTGGGGTGTGCCGCCGGAGAGGAACCCCCTGGTATTGCGCATGCACCAGTCAGATACAACTCGGAAGCAGATACCAGTCCATAAAAACATGAGCAGCAATTGGAATGAACAGAATGCTGTATATATTGGCTTCTTAAATTAAAACAATTTCACATTTTGAAGTGCATTGATGGGAGAAAAAAAAAACCAAAACAGATTTATTTAAGAAGGCAGCTAAGTCTAATTTTGTATATTCTTCAGAACCAGTGTCGTCGACAGTAAAATTTCGGTCTATTTATTTTTGTCAGAGTTACAGGAGCGCTCTGCTGTTTTTAAGAACCCGGTCAAAGATCATCTCTATGACAGCACGCGAATGTTTTTGAAAATCTGCTTCGTCAGCCCACTGAACACTTTTCCTCTTTGCATCGGCCCATTTTTCATCCGATTCAAACTGCTATGTTTAAGCTTATCTTTTGCATCTAACTAGCACACAATTGTGGTGCGTTCAAGGAACAGAGGGCTGCCCTAGTTTTTAAAGACGGGAGGCTTGACACCCATTAAATGCATTATTAATGATAAAAATAATGAAGTAATATGTACTATGAAGTAAAAAATAAACTTGACAGATCTATCATCCTACTTATGTCAATAAGTATACAAGCTGCATTCAAAAGCCTTAATTTTGCATGTGTTTTACAAAGCTAGTTTGAACCAAGTTCAGTCAATATTAGTTTTTAGTGCTTGTAAACATAAAAGGGTTACCTTAAGTTTAGGGCGGAGCCGTTCAGGTATCTAATAATACTACATACGTAATGTTAATGACCAAAATGTGGCCACCAAAGATCTTGGTCTGGGCCACACAAAGCCTGCCCAAAACATTTGCGGTTAAAATGGTTATATTACGATTTTTTGTCTACATTTAAAACACTTATTTGTTGTCCACATAACACGTAATGGTGCTTCTTTGTTTTGCAGAAATTATGGTTTGCGGCGTTTTGCACCATGTTGTAGTTTTTAGCGCTTGCATAGCGAGTTTACTGACATATATAAAGTACGAACCCCGTTTCCATTTGAGTTGGGAAATTGTGTTAGATGTAAATATAAACTGGGGAATCTGTGGTGGACTCTCCTATTTCTGGGGCCGAGTTTGCTGAGGTAGTTAAAAAGCTCCTCGGTGGCAAGACCCCTGGGGTGGATGAGATCCGCCTGGAGTTCCTTAAGGCTCTGGATGCTGTGGGGCTGTCTTGGTTGACAAGACTCTGCACATCGGGGGCGGTACCTCTGGATTGGCAGACCAGGGTGGCTGTCCCTCTCTTTAAGAAAGGGGACCGGAGGGTGTGTTCCAACTATCGTGGGATCACACTCCTCAGCCTTCCCTGTAAGGTTTATTCAGGTGTACTGGAGAGGAGGCTACGCCGGATAGTCGAACCTCGGATTCAGGAGGAACAGTGTGGTTTTCGTCCTGGTCGTGGAACTGTGGACCAGCTCTATACTCTCGGCAGGGTTCTTGAGGGTGCATGGGAGTTTGCCCAACCAGTCTACATGTGCTTTGTGGACTTGGAGAAGGCATTCGACCGTGTCCCTCGGGAAGTCCTGTGGGGAGTGCTCGGAGAGTATGGGGTACCAGACTGTCTTATTGTGGCGGACTGTCTCATATAAACTTTGATCAGTGTCAGAGCTTGATCCGCATTGCTGGCAGTAAGTCGGACATGTTTCTAGTGAGGGTTGGACTCCGCCAAGGCTGTCCTTTGTCACCGATTCTGTTCATAACTTTTATGGACAGAATTTCTAGGCGCAGTCAGGGCGTTGAGGGGTTCCGGTTTGGTGGCCGCGGGAATAGGTCTCTGCTTTTTGCAGATGATGTGGTCCTGATGGCTTCATCTGGCCGGGATCCTCAGCTCTCACTGGATCGGTTCGCAGCCGAGTGTGAAGCGACCGGAATGAGAATCAGCACCTCCAAGTCCGAGTCCATGGTTCTCGCCCGGAAAAGGGCTGAGTGCCATCTCCAGGTTGGTGAGGAGACCCTGCCCCAAGTGGAGGAGTTCAAGTACCTAGGAGTCTTGTTCACGAGTGAGGAAAGAGTGGATCGTGAGATCGACAGGCGGATCGGTGCGGCGTCTTCAGTAATGCGGACGTTGTATCGATCCGTAGTGGTGAAGAAGGAGCTGAGCCGGAAGGCAAAGCTCTCAATTTACCGGTCGATCTAGGTTCCCATCCTCACCTATGGTCATGAGCTTTGGGTCATGACCGAAAGGATAAGATCACGGGTACAAGCGGCCGAAATGAATTTCCTCCGCCGGGTGGCGGGGCTCTCCCTTAGAGATAGGGTGAGAAGCTCTGTCATCCGGGAGGAACTCAAAGTAAAGCCGCTGCTCCTCCACATCGAGAGGAGCCAGATGAGGTGGTTCGGGAATCTGGTCAGGATGCCACCCGAACGCCTCCCTAGGCACGTCCAACCGGTAGGAGGCCACGGGGAAGACCCAGGACACGTTGGGAAGACTATGTCTCCCGGCTGGCCTGGGAACGCCTCGGGATCCCCCGGGAAGAGCTAGACGAAGTGGCTGGGGAAAGGGAAGTCTGGGCTTCCCTGCTTAGGCTGCTGCCCCCGCGACCCGACCTCGGATAAGCGGAAGATGATGGATGGATGGATGGATGGATGGAAATATAAACAGAATACAATGATTTGCAAAGTCCTTTTCAACCCATATTCAACTAAATGCACTTCAAAGCCCCCGACCACGCCTCCGCTCCACCCCCGACCACGCCCCCCCACCTCCCGAAATCGGAGGTCTCAAGGTTGGCATGTACAGTATGGGTTAGCTTCAGAATAACAACCATCCATCCATCCATTTTACTACCGCTTATTCCCTTGTACTTATTATACTCTTAAAATGTTGGTTTTACTTAAAAATGCACGCATTTAGTTTTATTCAGTGTTAAAAAATATTATATGGCTGTCACGGAAATACATTTTTTAATGTAAATAATAGATGGCTCTCCCAGCCAAAAAGGTTGACGAGCCCTTTGAATTAATTGAACGAAACATTCTGCAGACCTGCCCAGAAACTCACTGATTATGTTTACTCATTAATAACATGCAAACAAATCAAAGTTGAGGATGGTTACCATTAGCAGCCATGCAAACAGGTGTGTGTGCCATCAATGTGCATGTTGTTTATTGCATCTTCCCGATGTCACATCCTGACACTGGATCATAAATCATGATGGCAATTACCGGCTACACAAATGCTCGGCTTTTTCTGGACGGCTGTAATTCATACACGGATAAATCATGCCTGTCCATATTCCAGTAATTCATACACGGATAAATTATGCCTGTCCATATTCCAGATGTTCACATTAACCTGCGCGTTCACCGGCTTCACCGCACTATTACCACCTGTAGGTGGCACTATCGAATAGCCCTCGAGAAACCGAGAATCTCGGCGCCGTGCTGCTATAAATCTTCCTTTTATGCAAAATAAAGAAAGCTTTTAAGGTACATTTCTTATGCATGGCTGTCAATTTACTCCATACAGCACTTTTGTCTCAATTTATGTATACACTCTCCATTATTCAGGCAAATACCATTTCCATTTTACTGCTTCTCAAATATTATCTTCAGCGTCAATGTTAGCTATATTATGGTATTTTGTTCACTTAACCTTCCTCTTGTGTTAGCTTTCTGTTACCATCTCTTATGTTAACGGGTCGGTTTTGACCCATGTCTTAAATCAGCTGTAAAATACACTAAAAACAATTATCTATCATCCAATTTGTTTCTCATCTCTTGGTTACCTTGTTAGGCTTCCTTATCCTTGAAAATATTGATTTTAATATTTTTGGTTTGGGCCATTGGGCCTTATTTTGTCAGTATACCCCTCGATTTCAATTTTTAAAAATGGTAAAACGAACCTAAAGAGAATCATATAAATAAAAAAAGGTTGTTGTGTTACCTAACTATTACTGAGGGGTATTAGAATATATCTCTTAAATAAATGTGTTTTATTTATTTTTTCATTTTAAGAATTTTAACTATAGTAACATCTATGGTGTTACGGGTCAATTTCGACCCATATATATTTACTTCAAGAAAAAGGCTAAAAAGTATTTTTTTCAGCAACAGAAATCCAACATCAAACGAACAACCAATCAAGCAAATGAAACCAAGAGAAATAGATTACTAGTTCCAAAACTAATAAAAAAACAAAATCACAGTGGCAAAAACGTCTTTTGATTGTTTTTGTACAGGATAACGAGGTAAAATGAGAATCCACTAAAGCTCACATGATTGGGAGAGGAGCTGGCTGTCAGTGTGTTCAGTTTTGGCTCTTATCATTGCTTTATCATCTTATTTTTATAACCGGGTCGAAACCGACCTTAACAACACCAAGGGCATAATTTCTACCAGAGCATTTAATAATTTAGTGAAAAAAATGTAAATGTTTTATTTTGTTGACAAAGAGGTTCCTGACAAAGTCAAAAAGCTTTGATGCAAAAAAATAAATGTATGTGGTGTTTTTATGCATTTAAAAACTAAAACGGGTCGGTGCCGACCCTAACACAAGACGAAGGTTAAGGGCTTAAAAATGTTATTTTGCTTGAATGGAGAAAGATATGATAATCATTTTTCCTGCAAAGTGTGACGTTTACTAGTCGTGTTGGTGAGGGTGGTGCTCTTTCAGGATGCAGATCAGGCTCGGACACAGCGTACAGGTAAGAAATTACGATTTATTCAACTAAAGAACAGGCTACAAACAGAAAACTTGCACTAGGCATGAAAAGGCAAAACAAAGAGCTAGCATGTGAGTTAAAGCATAGCGTGGAAGCTAATAAAATACAAAAACAGGTTTACCAAAGTCGGGAGTTAGCGTCGTCACTTCTTGTGGGAAACAAAGGCTAGGATGCGAGGTCGAAACAACGGAAAAAGCAGGCTTAAATAAGAGACAGTAATTACAAACAGGTGTGAGGCTAAAACAAGGGAAGGGTGAAACTAATAGGAAATCGTGGCAACAGAACAAACCAGGAAGTGCACGAACAAACTCAAAAACCAAATAATATAAGATCCGGGCAACGGATCATGACACAAAGTCCAACAAAAGCCAACACACTGTTGTGAACGATTGATTTTTTTGTAAATCCCATTAATCAGACTTTTGAATATTGATTAGTCACGATTAATTGCAGTACAGTCTTGCTTAAATCAGAGTTTCTTAACCATTTTGACCTCGAGGGCTGAACCTTTACACTTCGGAAGGGGTCCGGGGCCCCTGAAATACTCTTGATTTTAATGGTTTCAGTAATTATATTTAAGCTACTTACAGTTTACAACTTTGTGAAATGATATGAAACCATGTGTTCGTCACAAAGATTATTATCAAGATTTATGCCAGGCTGATTAGAAAAATAAATGTTAATCAGATATACAGCTCAAAAAGGGACTCATAAATAACTGGCTAAAAATATATTTACGTAAAATTATGTTGTGCTAAAATAAATGTATTTAAATGAATAATAATATATATATTTACTAAATAAGCAGAAAGGCTTGTCCAGGGTGTACCCCGCCTTCCGCCCGATTGTGGCTGAGATAGGCGCCAGCGCCCCCCGCGACCCCGAAAGGGAATAAGCGGTAGAAAATGGATGGATGGATGGATGGATGTATCTGAGATAGGCGCCAGCGCCCCACGCAACCCCCAAAAAGGGAATAAGCGGTAGAAAATGGATGGATGGAAAATATAGCTTCATCACTTCAGTCATAATTTTTGCGCTTAAGACACTTCTCTATGACTTCTTCTGTTTATTCTTCATTGTCATTACTGCCACAAGTGGTGGAAAAGTGTATTACAACTTAGTGCCCATGCGGACCACAGCTAAGAAGATTTTTTTTATTTTCTGGCGGCCCATCAATGATTAACACTTATTTAAATATACTTGTAAAAAAATATTTTTACACAAATGTAATTTTATTGTCATACTGTCATACGCAAGCATGTATTTTATGTTTTACTTGAATGCATGTCATTTATCTGCTCACAACTTGCAAACAGTATATGTCAGGTTCAAACACTGATGACATCTATTAAACAGACCAAGAAGCAAGGAATTAAACAGCGACAGAATTAAATGTGGCTCAATTGAGGAGAAACATCTGGGCTGTACTTTTGTGCAGTTTCTACCACGGTCTGACGAAAGGTTGTACGCCACCTCTTTTATTTGGACTTTCCCTGATTATATGGCAGCAGGTGTTTCTAAGGCATGGGCGTCAAACTCTGGCCCGCGGGCCAAATTTGGCCCACCGTGTAATTTAATTTGGCCCTTGAGGCAATATCAAATTAACATTAGAGCTGGCCCGCCGGTATTATAACAACGCATTCACCGCTAATACTCATACTTACCAACCCTCCCGATTTTCCCGGGAGACTCACGAATTTCAGTGCCCTTGCCGAAAATCACCCGGGGCAACCATTCTCCTGAATTTCTCTCGATTTCCACCCGGACAACAATATCGGGGACGTGCCTTAAAGGCACTGCATTCAAGGTCCTCTACAAACTGTCGTCCCGTCCGCTTTTTCTCCATAAAAACATTGTGTCGGCCCAGTCACATACTATAAGCGGACTTTAAACACACAAAAGTGAATGCAACGCATACTTGGTCAACCGCCATACAGGTCACACTGGGGGTGGCCGTATAAACAACTTTAACACTGTTACAAATATGCGCCACACTGAGAACCCACCCCAAACAAGAATGACAACCACATTTAGGGAGAACATCCACACCGTAACCCAACATAAACACAACAGAACAAATACCCAGAACCCCTTGCAGCACTAACTCTTCCGGGATGCTACAATATTTGAAAATCGATTTTGTATGTCACTATAAAGTTATACAAGCCTTGCTCGTTCAATATTCAATGCAAAACTTGTTTGCGTCTCTATTTAAAGGTTAATTTGTTCAAGCTTGGCCCGGACTGTCTAAAATGCGGACTTTACACACAAAAAAGTGAATGCAATGCATACTTGGTCAACCGCCATACTGGTCACACTGAGGGGTGGCCGTATAAACAACTTTAACACTGTTACAAATATGCACCACACTGAGAACCCACTCCAAACAAGAATGACAACCACATTTAGGGAGAACATCCACACCGTAACCAGACATAAACAGAACAGAACAAATACCCAGAACCCCTTGCAGCACTAACTCTTCAGGGATGCTACAATATTTGAAAATCGATTTTGTATGTCACTATAAAGTTATACAAGCCTTGCTCGTTCAATATTCAATGCAAAACTTGTTTGGGTCTCTATTTAAAGGTTAATTTGTTCAAGCTTGGCCCGCGGCTTTGTTCAGTCTAAAATGCGGACTTTACACACAAACAAGTGAATGCAAGCATACTTGGTCAACCGCCATACTGGTCACACTGAGGGTGGCCGTATAAACAACTTTAACACTGTTACAAATATGCGCCACACTGAGAACCCACCCCAAACAAGAATGACAACCACATTTAGGGAGAACATCCACACCGTAACCCGACATAAACAGAACAGAACAAACACCCAGAAACCCTTGCAGCACTAACTCTTCCGGGATTCTACAATATTTGAAAATCGATTTTGTATGTCACTATAAAGTTACACAAGCCTTGCTCGTTCAATATTCAATGCAAAACTTGTTTGGGTCTCTATTTAAAGGTTAATTTGTTCAACCTTGGCCCGCGGCTTTGTTCATTCTAAAATTTTGGCCCACTCTGTATTTGAGTTTGACACCCCTGTTCTAAGGGAAGGGGGTCGTAAACAGCCATCGCCCTTATCACAAAACAGTTTAAAGAAAAGGTCGTTAAACAGTTCAAAGAAACGCTTCAAAGAAAATGTGCCTGGAGGGGAGTCAGGCAGGCTGTGGAAGCGCTGAAACATACCGGTGCAATAAAGATGACGGGGGAGAGGTGCTGTCGAAGTGGAGGCACGTAAATAAGACGGCGCATCCTGAAGAGACGGTTAGAAAGCGGCTTAAAGATGGTCTGTAAAACATAATCCATGCAACATTTTGACCAAAGAACCACCATTACATGTTATGTAGACCACAAGGAAGTGTTTTACATTTAGAAAAAAAAAATAAAAAATCATATGACTCCTTTAATGCGCCTTTTATCCGGTGCTCCTTTTGTATGAAAATAGACCCGGCTTGATGGCGTTGCATTTGGTAGTTCCTGCGCGCCCTGTGGTGTGAAAAATATGGTAAATCTATTTGTGGCAGCACACGAGGAAGTTATGTTTAAGCTTATCTTTTGCATCTAACTAGCACACAATTGTGGTGCGTTCAAGGAACCTCGGTTAAAGTACAGAACAGAAACTGCCCTAGTTTTTTAAGACGAGATGCTTGACACCCATCCATCATCCATCCATCATCCGTCCATCCATCATCTTCCGCTTATCCGAGGTCGGGTCGCGGGGGCAGCAGCCTAAGCAGGGAAGCCCAGACTTCCCTATCTCCAGCCACTTCGTCCAGCTCTTCCCGGGGGATCCCGAGGCGTTCCCAGGCCAGCCGGGAGACATAGTCTTCCCAACGTGTCCTGGGTCTTCCCCGTGGCCTCCTACCAGCTGGACGTGCCCTAAACACCTCCCTAGGGAGGCGTTCGGGTGGCATCCTGACCAGATGCCCGAACCACCTCATCTGGCTCCTCTCGATGTGGAGGAGCAGCGGCTTTACGCCTAATTGTTATAAAGCACACTGTTTATATTAAACATGCTTCACTGATTCGAGTATTTGGCGAGCGCCGTTTTGTCCCACTAATTTTGGCGGTCCTTGAACTCACCGTAGTTTGTTTACATGTGTAACTTTCTCCGACTTTCTAGTAGTGTTTCATGCCGCGTTTTTTTCCGTCTCATTTTGTCTACCAAACTTTTAACGTTGTGCTTGAATGCACAAAGGTGAGTTTTGTTGATGTTATTGACTTGTGTGGAGTGCTAATCAGACATATTTGGTCACTGCATGACTGCAAGCTAATCGATGCTAACATGCTATATAGCAGGGGTCACCAACGCAGTGCCCGCGGGCACCAGGTAGCCCGCTGGCCTGTTCTAAAAATAGCTCAAATAGCAGCACTTACCAGTGAGCTGCCTCTATTTTTTTTTATTTACTAGCAAGCTGGTCTTGCTTTCTTGACATTTTTAATTCTAAGAGAGACAAAACTCAAATAGAATTTGAAAATCCAAGAAAATATTTTAAAGACTTGGTCTTCACTTGTTTAAATAAATTCATTTATTTTTTTACTTTGCTTCTTATAACTTTCAGAAAGACAATTTTAGAGAAAAAAATACAACGTTAAAAATGATTTTAGGATTTTTAAACACATATACCTTTTTACCTTTTAAATTCCTTCCTCTTCTCTCCTGACAATTTAAATCAATGTTTAAGTAAATTTATTTTTTATTGTAAAGAATAATAAATACATTTTAATTTAATTCTTCATTTTAGCTTCTGTTTTTTCGCCAAAGAATATTTGTGAAATATTTCTTCAAAGTCATTATGATTAAAATTCAAAAAAATTATTCTGGCAAATCTAGAAAATCTGTAGAATCAAATTTAAATCTTATTTCAAAGTCTTTTGAATTTCTTTTAAAATATTTTTGTTCTGGAAAATCTAGAAAAAATAAGGATTTGTCTTTGTTAAAAATATAGCTTGGTCCAATTTGTTATATATTCTAACAAAGTGCAGATTGGATTTTAACCTATTTAAAACATGTCATCAAAATTCTAAAATTATTCTTAATCAGGAAAAATTACTAATGATGTTTCATAAATTTATTTTTTAATTTTTTTCAAAAAGATTCGAATTAGCTAGTTTTTCTCTTCTTTTTTTCCGGTTGAATTTTGAATTTCAAACAGTCGAAATTGAAGATAAACTATATTTCAAAATTAAATTTTCATTTTTTTTTTGTGCATTTTCTCCTCTTTTAAACCGTTTTTTTCATAATTTATTCTCTACAAAAAACCTTCCGTAAAAGAAAAAAAAAATGTACGACGGAATGACAGACAGAAATACCAATTTTTTAAATATATATATAGATTTATTTATTAAAGGTAAATTGAGCAAATTGGCTATTTCTGGCAATTTATTTAAGTGTGTATCAAACTGGTAGCCCTTCGCATTAATCAGTACCCAAGAAGTAGCTCTTGGTTTCAAAAATGTTGGTGACCCATATAGGCTAGTTATATGTACATATTTGTTGGTATATTTGTTGGTATATTTGAGCTCATTGATTGATTGATTGATTGATACTTTTATTAGTAGATTGCACAGTTCAGTACATATTCCGTACAATTGACCACTAAATGGTAACACCCGAATAAGTTTTTCAACTTGTTTAAGTCGGGGTCCACGTTAATCAATTCATGGTACAAATATATACTATCAACATAATACAGTCATCACACAAGTTAATCATCATAGTATGTACATTGAATTATTTACATTATTTACAATCCGGGGGGTTGGATGAGGAACTTTGGTTGATATCAGAACTTCAGTCATCAACAATTGCATCAACAGAGAAATGTGGACATTGAAACAGTGTAGGTCTTATTTAGTAGGATATGTACAGCCAGCAGAGAACATAGTGAGTTCACATAGCATAAGAACAAGTATATACATTAGAAGTACATTTGAGTTGTTTATAATCCGGGGAGATGGGATGTGAATGGAGGAGGGTATTAGTAAAGTGTTGAAGTTGCCTGGAGGTGTTGTTTTAGAGCGGTTTTGAAGGAATATAGAGATGCACTTACTTTTATACCTGTTGGGAGTGCATTCCACATTGATGTGGCATAGAAAGAGAATGAGTTAAGACCTTTGTTAGATCGAAATCTGGGTTTAACGTGGTTTGTGGTTTGTGGAGCTCCCCCTGGTGTTGTGGTTATGGCGGTCATTTACGTTAAGGAAGTAGTTTGACATGTACTTAGGTATCAAGGAGGTGTAGCGGATTTTATAGACCAGGCTCAGTGCAAGTTGTTTTACTCTTTCCTCCACCCTGAGCCAGCCCACTTTGGAGAAGTGGGTTGGATTGAGGTGTGATCTGGGGTGGAGGTCTAAAAGTAACCGGATTAGCTTATTCTGGGATGTTTGGAGTCTAGATTTGAGGGTTTTGGAGGTGCTGGGGTACCAGGAGGTGCAAGCGTAATCGAAGAAGGGTTGAATGAGAGTTCCCGCTAGAATCCTCAAGGTGCTTTTGTTGACCAGAGAGGAGATTCTGTAGAGGAATCTCGTTCTTTGGTTGACCTTTTTGATCACCTTGGTTGCCATTTTATCACAGGAAAGATTAGCTTCTAGAATGGAACCTAGGTAGGTGATCTCATCCTTCCTGGTGATAACAATGTCACCCTACTTTTATAGTGAAGTCATTTAGTTTCCTTTAAGGCCTCTTAATTCAATTTATATCTCATGACACACTATCTGTATATAATATGGCATTTAGTTTTTTGCGGCTCCAGACAGATTTGTTTTGATATTTTTGGACTAATATGGCTCTTTCAACATTTTAAGTTGATGACCCCCTGGCGTATGTGAACGGCTGGTATTCCTCCATTATGCATCAATCAATCAATCAATCAATCAATGTTTATTTATATAGCCCCAAATCACAAATGTCTCAAAGGACTGCACAAATCATTACGACTACAACATCCTCGGAAGAACCCACAAAAGGGCAAGGAAAACTCACACCCAGTGGGCAGGGAGAATTCACATCCAGTGGGACGCCAGTGACAATGCTGACTATGAGAAACCTTGGAGAGGACCTCAGATGTGGGCAACCCCCCCCCCCCCTCTAGGGGACCGAAAGCAATGGATGTCGAGCGGGTCTAACATGATACTGTGAAAGTTCAATCCATAGTGGCTCCAAGACAGCAGCGAGAGTCCCGTCCACAGGAAACCATCTCAAGCGGATCAGCAGCGTAGAGATGTCCCCAACCGATACAGGCGAGCGGTCCATCCTGGGTCCCGACGAGCGGTCCATCCTGGGTCTCGACTCTGGACAGCCAGTACTTCATCCATGGTCATCGGACCGGACCCCCTCCACAAGGGAGGGGGGGACATAGGAGAAAGAAAAGAAGCGGCAGATCAACTGGTCTAAAAAGGAGGTCTATTTAAAGGCTAGAGTATACAGATGAGTTTTAAGGTGAGACTTAAATGCTTCTACTGAGGTAGCATCTCGAACAATCATTTAACCTGGCGTTAAAACAATTGGATAAGATTAACACTCACCATATTTGGCACATCTTAATGTAGTAAATATTGCAGTGACGCCTCACATCACACATTTATACAGTATATATATATATATATATATATATATATATATATATATATATATATGTGTGTGTATATAAAACACACAGCAGTATAGTTTAGTGAGCCTCCATGCATACAGACGACCTGCTTAAGGCCATCATTGCCTTGCCACTGGCTCATAGGCAACCAAGGGGGACTCGGCGGATGGATGATGGCAGGGAGCAAAAGGCGGGAGGAGTGGGATCAAGAGAGAAATTAGACGTGCAGACCGACAGCTCGGATGCGTAGATCATCTGGCTGTGTTTACATAATGCTTCCTTCCCACGCCAGAGCTCGTGCAGCATTAGGGAAAGTGTGAGGACCCCTAAGCAAAGACGCCGCATCCCCTCATAAAGAGTCAGCGGGATAAAGTGTGAGCTGACACCTGACTTGAAAAGTGACAAATAATTTGCCCCGCAGGAATGCAGGACAGGGTGTGGCGATGAGAGCGATGCCCGGGTGATAAAAACGGATGAAAAAGTGCGGGAGTGGGCGGCGTCGCACCGGATGGATTACCGGTGTGAGTAATATCACGTCGTGGGGAGAGAGAGGAGGAATGGGAGTATGGCGGAGGCTGGGGTGATGTATGACGGCGGCGGCGGGAGGAAGGATGGTGTGGAAAGCTCGATGAGAGCCGGGAGAAGAGAGTCATGGTAGCAAAATGATGAAAGGATTGTCAAGGGCAGAATCACCCGCCCACCGGACTGATGACGCGATCAGGTGTCATGTAGAAGATTAACACCTCACGTAACAAAGAAGAACCCCAAACTGCAGTGGAGTAAGTGGAGACAATACAGTCCGACATTCAACTGAAGTGAATGAATTACTCATATTATGTTCTACATATGGTGAATGTTCATATTCACCTTGGAGAAAGCAAACCACCAAGTTTAAGTAAATAGTGGTATTTTGGTTTGAGCACATAAATAGATAAGGCCCCTTAGTTTGACATTCGCAGGTGGATTGGATTAATCTCGTAGGACAAGAGGCTCTAATTGGGAATTCGGAATGCAGGAATGATAGCTCTATTCTTGAGAAAAGACTACCCGGATCGCCAACATTTGAGTTATGACTTAAAGCACTTACACACAAACATTCGCTTTTAAGTAAAGAAAAGAAAAAAAAAACGACCACAAAAGCTCAAATCAAACCAAAAGTGTTGAAGTAGGAAGTACATGGGGGGAAAAAAACAAAAAAAGAATCCTACGCAGTGTGCTGGAAATGCTCAGAATTTGTTTCACTCTACTTAAAACGTCAGTTGTAAGCAGATGACGTCCATGTTCCGTGAAATTCTTCTCCTGAACTGAAAATGTGAGTTATCGCACTTGGTGAAGTGACTCGTCATAAACATATGTCCTTGAACTAAACCTGCATCCACTCAACAAGGCCCTGGTGACCCGATTGCAGTTTTTTGTGGCCCACTTCCTTGTAGAAATGAGTGTTGATGAAATATTTCCCAAAGTGTCGATTGAAGCAACAGTAAAGCAGTGTTGCACTGAAGTGAATTCATTCATTCATATTATTTTCTACATATGGTGAATGTTCATATTCACCTTGGAGAAAGCAAACCACCAAGTTTAAGTAAATAGTGGTGTTTTGGTTTGAGCATGTAAATAGATAAGGTCCCTTAGTTTGACATTCACAGGTGGATTGGATTAATCTCGTAGGACAAGAGGCTCTAATTGGGAATTCGGAATGCAGGAATGATAGCTCTATTCTTGAGAAAAGACTACCCGGATCGCCAACATTTGAGTTATGACTTAAGGCACTTACACACAAACATTCGCTTTTAAGTAAAGAAAAGAAAAAAAAAACGACCACAAGAGCTCGAATCAAACCAAAAGTGTTGAAGTAGCAAGTGCATGGGGGGAAAAAAATCAAAGAAAAGAATCCTACGCACTGTGCTGGAAATGCTCAGTATTTGTTTCACTCTACTTAAAACGTCAATGGTAAGCAGATGACGTCCGTGTTCCGTGAAATTCTTCTCCTGAACTGAAAATGCGAGTCATTTGCACTTGGTGAAGTGACACGTCATAAACATATGTCCTTGAACTAAACCTGCATCTACACAACAAGGCCCTGGTGACCCGATTGCAGTTTTTTGTGGCCCACTTCCTTGTAGAAATGAGTGAGATGAAGTATTTCCCAAAGTGTCGATTGAAGCAACAGTAAAGCAGGGCTGCAACTGAAGTGAATTCATTCATTCATATTATGTTCTACATATGGTGAATGTTCATATTCACCTTGGAGAAAGCAAACCACCAATTTTAAGTAAATAGTGGTATTTTGGTTTGAGCACGTAAATAGATAAGGCCCCTTAGTTTGACATTCACAGGTGGATTGGATTAATCTCGTAGGATAAGAGGCTCTAGTTGGGACTTCGGAATGCAGAAGTGATAGCTCTATCCTTGAGAAAAGACTACCTGTCATCGCCAACATTTGAGTTATGACTTAAAGCAGTTGTTTTCCAGACACTTAGACACAAACATTCGCTTTTAAATAAAGGAAAAAAACAAAAAAATACCACAAAAGCTCGAATCAAACCAAAAGTGTTGAAGTAGGAAGTGCTTGGGGAGAAAAGAAATCAAAGAAAAGAATCCTACGCACTGTGCTGGAAATGCTCAGAATTTGTTTCACTCTACTTAAAACGTCAATGGTAAGCAGATGACGTCCGTGTTCCGTGAAATTCTTCTCCTGAACTGAAAATGTGAGTTATTGCACTTGGTGAAGTGACACGTCATCAACATATGTCCTTGAACTAAACCTGCATCCACACAACGAGGCTCTGGTGACCCGATTGCAGTTCTTTGTGGCCCACTTCCTTGTACAAATGAGTGAGATGAAGTATTTCCCAAAGTGTCGATTGAAGCAACAGTAAAGCAGGGCTGCAACTGAAGTGAATTCATTCATTCATATTATGTTCTACATATGGTGAATGTTCATATTCACCTTGGAGAAAGCAAACCACCAAGTTTAAGTAAATAGTGGTGTTTTGGTTTGAGCACGTAAATAGATAAGGCCCCTTAGTTTGACATTCGCAGGTGGATTGGATTAATCTCGTAGGACAAGAGGCTCTAATTGGGAATTCGGAATGCAGAAGTGATAGCTCTATCCTTGAGAAAAGACTACCCGGATCGCCAACATTTGAGTTATGACTTAAAGCACTTACACACAAACATTCGCTTTTAAGTCAAGAAAAGAATTAAAAAAAAAACGACCACAAAAGCTCAAATCAAACCAAAAGTGTTAAAGTAGCAAGTGCATGGGGGAAAAAAATCAAAGAAAAGCATCCTACGCACTGTGCTGGAAATGCTCAGGATTTGTTTCACTCTACTTAAAACGTCAATGGTAAGCAGATGACCTTCTGTGTTCTGTGAATCTCTTCTCCTGAACTGAAAATGTGAGTCATTACAGTTGGTGAAGTGACACGTCATAATCATATGTCCTTGACTTAAACCTGCATCCACGCAACAAGGCTCCGGCGACCCGATTGTAATTTTTTGTGGCCCACTTCCTTATGGAAATGAGTGTAAATGAAGCATTTCCCAAAGTGTCGATTGAAGCAACAGTAAAGCAGTGTTGCACTGAAGTGAATTCCTTCATTCATATTATGTTCTACATATGGTGAATGTTCATATTCACCTTGGAGAAAGCAAACCACCAAGTTTAAGTAAATAGTGGTGTTTTGGTTTGAGCACGTAAATAGATAAGGCCCCTTAGTTTGACATTCACAGGTGGATTGGATGAATCTCGTAGGACAAGAGGCTCTAATTGGGACTTCGGAATGCAGAAGTGATAGCTCTATCCTTGAGAAAAGACTACCCGTCATCGCCAACATTTAAGGTTTGACTTAAAGCAGTTGTTTTCCAAACACTTACACACAAACATTCGCTGTTAAATAAAGGAAAACAACAAACAACGACCACAAAAGCTCGAATCAAACCAAAAGTGTTGACGTACAAAGTACATGGGGGGAATAAAAAAAATAAAAAAAACACAGAAAAGAATCCTACGCACTGTGCTGGAAATGCTCAGTATTTGTTTCACTCTACTTAAAACGTCAATGGTAAGCAGATGACGTCCGTGTTCCGTGAATTTCTTCTCCTGAACTGAAAATGTGAGTCATTGCACTTGGTGAAGTGACACGTCATCAACATATGTCCTTGAACTAAACCTGCATCTACAAAACAAGGCCCTGGTGACCCAATTGCAGTTTTTTGTAGCCCACTTCCTTGTAGAAATAAGTGAGATAAAGTATTTCCAGGAGTGTCGAATGAAGCAACAGTAAAGCAGTGTTGCACTGAAGTGAATTCATTCATTCATATTATGTTCTGCATATGGTGAATGTTCATATTCACCTTGGAGAAAGCAAACCACCAAGTTTAAGTAAATAGTGGTATTTTGGTTTGAGCACGTAAATAGATAAGGTCCCTTAGTTTGACATTCGCAGGTAGATTGGATGAATCTCGTAGGACAAGACGCTCTAATTGGGACTTCCGAATGCAGAAGTGATAGCTCTATCCTTGAGAAAAGACTACCCGTCATCGCCAACATTTGAGTTATGACTTAAAGCAGTTGTTTTCCGGACACTAACACACAAACATTCGCTTTTAAAAAAAGGAAAATAAATAAAAAACGACCACAAAAGCTTGAATCAAACCAAAAGTGTTGAAGTAGCAAATACATGGGGGAAAAAAAAGAAAAAAAAATCAAAGAAAAAAATCCTACGCGCTGTGCTGGAAATGCTCAGTATTTTTCTATTTTTCTATGTTCTTATGTTTTTATGTGTTATGAATTTGCACTAAATTAGTTTTTGCTTAAAATTTTCGTTGTACAATGACAAAGTTCTAGTCTATTTCTATTCTATTAGTTTGATATTGGCAGGTGGATTGGATCACTTCTCGTAGGACAAAAGGCTCTAATTGGGACTTCGGAATGCAGAAGTGATAGCCCTATCCTTGAGAAAAGACTACCTGTCTAGCAATAAGACTGAACAATTTAGTAATTAATGGCCTTTTATTGCTTTTGGTATACGCTCATAAACCTTATCTATAAACCATGGGTGTCCAAAGTGCGGCCCCGGGGTCTATTTTGCGCCCCGCAGCTTAATTCTTTTTGGCTTACGGCACATTATAAAAATACTTATACAATAAAAAAAAGTGAAATAAAACAGCATACAAGTGAAATGTCATTAGGAAAAAGTTGCAATGGTGACTTTAATGACACAAAGCTGTTTTATTCCCTTTAAAACCTCTAAAGACTTAGTGGCAACATGTGTGGACAGCATGTCACTAAACACAAAGTACACGTTTGTGTACTTATGGACTAAGTACATCATATAAAAAGATGATTCTTGGTTTTTATTCTAATTAGGGTCCAATAAGTGTTGAAATTTGTCCTCGACATTCAACCCATCCCCTTGCTCACCCCCTTGGGGGTGAAGGGAGCAGTCCGCGCCCGGGAATAATTTTTGGTGATTTAACCCCCAATTCCAACCCCTGATGCTGAGTGCCCAGCAGGGAGGTAATGGGTCCCTTTATATTGTCTTTGGTATGACTCGGCCGGGGTTTGAACTCACGGCCTACCGATCTCAGGGCGGACACTCTAACCACTAGACCACTGAGCTGAAGTTGTTCCAAACATTTAGTACTTTTTAATGAGTGGGGCCCTTTTGGATCCCTGAGAATATTAGTGGGATTTTTTTTTTTAACTGTCATTGCTGAAAAACAAAAATGAATGACAATCAATGTTGTTATGAATTATTGACCTATTTAAGGCTCCAATTACTTATCATCTGAACTTCCTCTTTGAAACATTTTCGGGGAAAATATTGCATAATTTGTGTGTTTGCCATTCATATAAAAAGCAAAGTTTTCTATGACAAATATGGTACAACAAACAAGCAAAATAAAACATTAAAAACTTGTAATCGATAGATTGTTTCTCATTTAAGATCAACTCAAAACCAATCTGTGACTTATTTTCAACACTTTTCTTTGGATGCCTGAGAATTGTAGTTGTCATCACTCGAAAAATAATAATGAATCAAAATATATGTGTTTTTAAATGAATTTTTGATCTATTTAAAATAATAACACATTAAAAATTTTGTGGGGGGGGGAATACTAAATATTTTGTAGTTTTGCGCTACAAAAAAAGGGTTTCTTTTAACAAAAAGGGCATAAAAAACATAGACTTTATATAAACAAATACATCTGAAGTTTATCTTCTGACTTAAGCGTATCTATTATATATATATATATGTATATATATATATATGTATGTATATATATATATATATGTATGTATATATATATATATGTATGTATATATATGTATATATATATGTGTATATATGTATATAAATATATATATATATATATTTGTGTGTATATATGTATATACAGGCATATATATATATGTAAATGTGTATATATGTGTATATATGTATATATATGTATATTTATGTATATACTGTATGTATGTATGTATATATGTATATATACTGTATTTATGTATATATGTACTTATTTGTATATATATTCTGTATGTGTACATATATATATGTATTTGTATGTATATAAATACATATATATATTTATATATGTATTTATATAAATACATATATAAGTATTTTAATGTATCTATATATGTATGTATATGTATATCAATACATATATACCGTATGTATTTATATATATATGTATTTTTATGTATATGTATATGTATAAATATAAATAAATACATGTGTGTTTATATATACATATAAATATATGTATATACATATAAATGCATATATATATATAAAACACATATGTATTTATATATATATGCATTTATATGTATATAAATACATACAGTATATATGTACACACACATGTGTGTGTATATATATATATATATATATATATATATATATATACATATATATATATATATATATACATATATATATATATACATATATAAATGCCACAATGTATGAGCATAATGCATGTTGTGATTATAATCACACGGTATGAACAATATTACGAGGAGTAGACTCAGCTCTTTGATTGACAGCACGTTGCTGGTGTGGCGTTTCAGAGCAGGCGGGGAGTGAGAGCGCGTGGGCGGGAGGATTCCCACGACAGCGTCGCTGGTGCCAACTGTTTGTGAGCGAGCAGCTGCCTCACACGCCATCCGTGGTTTACCTGTCACTCAGGTGCTAACACTGTCGCAGCCATTGGAGCACGGAACAGTCTTGTTGTGAGGCAACCGTTCAAACCACTCAATCACCGCGCTACCCATACCTGTTTACAACAGACGGTAGATTCAGGGGACAGTACTAACTTAGCACTGATGAATGAGACTATTTTAGCTTAATTTGGATTTAGTTTGAAGAAATAATCTTTAATAACTCAAATGAAAGCAGCACAAAAAAACATTTCAACTGCACAAACAATTAGAACTGGTTTGGGGAGGTTTTGACATAGCTAAGGACTGTTTGTATGTTAATTACCACTTAATTACATGTTAATAACAAACAAACCATGAAACGTTCATAACTTTTAAAAACGGTAATACTTAGACCAAAAAGAGGTGGTGGAGGGGGGCAACTTTACACAGGTTCTGTGGTTCTGTCCGTCTTCTCGTTGAGAACGAAGACAACTATGGTGGTCAAAAGATCCATTCAACACCTGTAGCTTTGATTTCGATCTAATCATGTCGGTAAAACAAGGAGCTAAAAAAAAAAAAAGCTTGCACGTTTTCTGTTGGGATCCCCGAAAAAAAAAGGGACTCGTGTTGGCTACTTCTTTATCTTTACCGGGAACATGAGTACAAAACCTAACAACCGTGCATGCGTTGACGGATCAATACGAAACGCCTACTTTTGTTTCTAAATACGGGACCATTCCCTTTTTCAAGGGACGATTGGCAAACCTAATTGGAAATGACAAATTGTCAGGTTCTAGCACTGATGACATCTATTAAACAAGACAAGAAGCAAGGAATTAAACAGAGGCAGAATTCAATTTGGCTCCGTGAGGATAAACGTGGACACCTGTACCCATCATTACGCTCTGCCAAAAGATTACACGCCCCCTTCCTTTATTTTGACCTTCCCTGACCTCATGGCAATAGCCGCTGCCAAAGGGGACGGAGTCGTAAACAGCCATTGCCTTTGATTACAAAACAGTTAAAAAGAAAAGGTCGGTTCAAAAAAGAGGTCGTGAAAGAGTTCAAAAAGGAGGTGTCTGGAACTTGGGCAGACCCTGCCATCTCTCCGCTTTGTAATCCTTGGGTTGAAACTCTGCAACATCGCGTGGACATCGGGGGCGGTACCTCTGGATTGGCAGACCGGGGTGGTGGTCCCTCTCTGTAAGAAGGGGGACCGGAGGGTGTGTTCCAACTATCGTGGGATCACACTCCTCAGCCTTCCCGATAAGGTTTATTCAGGTGTACTGGAGAGGAGGCTACGCCGGATAGTCGAACCTCGGATTCAGGAGGAACAGTGTGGTTTTCGTCCTGGTCGTGGAACTGTGGACCAGCTCTATACTCTCGGCAGGGTTCTTGAGGGTGCATGGGAGTTTGCCCAACCAGTCTACATGTGCTTTGTGGACTTGGAGAAGGCATTCGACCGTGTCCCTCGGGAAGTCCTGTGGGGAGTGCTCAGAGAGTATGGGGTATCGGACTGTCTTATTGTGGCGGTCCGCTCCCTGTACGATCAGTGTCAGAGCTTGGTCCGCATTGCCGGCAGTAAGTCGGACACATTTCCAGTGAGGGTTGGACTCCACCAAGGCTGTCCTTTGTCACCGATTCTGTTCATAACTTTTATGGACAGAATTTTTAGGCGCAGTCAAGGCGTTGAGGGGTTCCTGTTTGGTGACCGCAGGATTAGATCTCTGCTTTTTGCAGACGATGTGGTCCTGATGGCTTCATCTGGCCGGGATCTTCAGCTCTCACTGGATCGGTTCGCAGCCGAGTGTGAAGCGGCCGGAATGAGAATCAGCACCTCCAAATCCGAGTCCATGGTTCTCTCCCGGAAAAGGGTGGAGTGCCATCTCCGGGTTGGGGAGGAGACCCTGCCCCAAGTGGAGGAGTTCAAGTACCTAGGAGTCTTGTTCACGAGTGAGGGAAGAGTGGATCGTGAGATCGACAGGCGGATCGGTGCGGCGTCTTCAGTAATGCGGACGTTGTATCGATCCGTAGTGGTGAAGAAGGAGCTGAGCCGGAAGGCAAAGCTCTCAATTTACCGGTCGATCTAGGTTCCCATCCTCACCTATGGTCATGAGCTTTGGGTCATGACCGAAAGGATAAGATCACGGGTACAAGCGGCCGAAATGAGTTTCCTCCACCGGGTGGCGGGGCTCTCCCTTAGAGATAGGGTGAGAAGCTCTGCCATCCGGGAGGAACTCAAAGTAAAGCCGCTGCTCCTTCACATCGAGAGGAGCCAGATGAGGTGGTTCGGGCATCTGGTCAGGATGGCACCCGAACGCCTCCCTAGGGAGGTGTTTAGGGCACGTCCAACCGGTAGGAGGCTACGGGGAAGACCCAGGACACGTTGGGAAGACTATGTCTCCCGGCTGGCCTGGGAACGCCTCGGGATCCCCCGGGAAGAGCTAGACGAAGTGGCTGGGGAGAGGGAATTCTGGGCTTCCCTGCTTAGGCTGCTGCCCCCGCGACCCGACCTCGGATAAGCGGAAGAAGATGGATGGGTTGAAACAAAATCTTTGATTACTGTTGATTACAATGCATGAAAGAAACAGAAACACCTTCATGTTGCTTCCCCCCCTACACAGTGGACTTTTACAAGCCTTCTTCTTGGTCGGTTCAAAGACAGCTTTTTGTCTTTTCGCCGGGAACTCATTTCAACGCAAATTTTTCGTGATAACTTAGATCAAATTAATCTATCCCAAAGGAACTAATTTCTTCCAGAAGGGAAAAAAAAACCTAACGAAGCAGAGAAGTAATCGTGTCACGTTACCTGAAAAAGGTGTAACCCGACATTCCAGAAAAGAGCTGGAATCGAACCGCGGTGATAAGAAAAGAGAAGAATCCGCGTCAGCACGTTGTGAGTTTGATGAAGACCAATCAAGGAAGAGGATGTGGCGGCGAGGACGCTGAAGCTGCTCCCACGCGTGATAACAACTAAGTTCAACCGAAAGCAACGACGGTGCAGGAAGTTGTATTCACGCCACACGCAGCCAAGTTGCAGGCTGCGTGCCGGCTTCAAAGTACTCCTTGGCAGGGTGCGGCTGCTCCGAAAGCTCCTCAAAGTGCGAGTTTGCGTGGCGGTTTCACGGCGCAGACGCCGCGGTGATGGCTGACTGAAATAGATGCAGCATGTCGGCATCCAACGCCAACAGGAAGCGGTGTTCCCGCCTTTATTGAACCAAGGGAACAACAATGTTGTGTAGGTAAATACACAGTTTGAAGGCTGGGTTTGTGTCTTTATTACAAAATATATATATATATCCTTTTTTGGACACTGGATTTATTTTGCAGATTTTTTTTTTGCTTTTGAATTTTGTGAACTTCATTTTTTCACATCAAATTATGCTGACAATTTTATTGGAAAAAAAATGTTCGCAAAATGTGTGTTTGGAAATACAGAAATCCAGTGTAAAAAAAAATTCAGTGTAAAAACATTCAGTGTAAAGAAAATTAAGTGTATAAAAATTTTGTGTAAAAATTAAATGTATAAAAAAATTCAGTGTTTAGAAATTCAGGGTAAAAAAAATCTCAATGTAAAAACATTCAGTGTAAAGAAAATTCAGTGTATAAAAGTTTACAAAATCAGTTTATAAAAATTCAGTGTAAAAAGAATTCAGTGTATAAAAATTAAATGTATACAAATTTAGTGTAAAAAAATCAGTGTATGGACAATCAGTGTAAAAAAAATCAGTGTAAAGAAAATTCAGTGTATAAAAAATTAGTGCAAAGAAATCAGTGTATAAAAATTCAGTGTTAAAAAAATCAGTGTACAGAAATTCAGTGTAAAAAAAAAATCGGTGTAAAAACATTCAGTGTAAAGAAAATTAAGTGTATAAAAATTTTGTGTGAAAAAAAAATCAGCGTATAAAAATTAAATGTATAAAAAAATTCAGTGTTTGGAAATTCAGGGTAAAAAAAATATCAATGGAAAAACATTCAGTGTAAAGAAAATTCAGTGTATAAAAGTTTACAAAATCAGTTTATAAAAATTCAGTGTAAAAATAATTCAGTGTATGAAAATTAAATGTATACAAATTTAGTGTAAAAAAAATCAGTGTATAGACAATCAGTCTAAAAAAAATCAGTGTAAAGAAAATTCAGTGTATAAAAACTTACTGCAAAGAAATCAGTATATAAAAATCCAGTGTTAAAAAAATCAGTGTAAAAATATACAGTGTAAAGAAAATTCAGTGTATACAAATTTAGTGTAAAAATTTAGTGTAAAAAAATGAGTGTACAGAAATATAGTGTAAAAAAAATCAGTGTAAAAAAAAATTCAATGTATAAAAATTTAGTGTAAAAAAATCAGTTTACAGAAATTCCGTGTAAAAAAAAATCGGTGTAAAAACGTACAGTGTAAAAAAAAATTAAATGTCTAAAAATTTAGTGTAAAAAAAATCAGTCCACAAAAATTCCGTGTAAAAAAAATTCAGTGTATAAAAATTCAATGTATACAAATTTTGTGTAAAAAAAATCATTGTACAGACAATTACTGTAAAAAAAAAAATAAACTGTTTAAAAACATTCAGTGTAAAGAAAATTCAATATATAAAAATTTAGTGTACAAAAAATTCAGTGTATGACAACGTCCTTCGGAGGATCGAGAATCATGTAAATCACACACAGTATTGATCTACTAGCCATTTATGCATATGTTTTCCTCATGTGTCAAGGTCCCATTGTTTTGCACCTGTTTGTTCTGCAACATCCTTGAATCCCTTAGTCAAATCAATCAAAACATTTTGTAGAATGGTCAGACCGACCACAATTTCAACTTTAACCCACATAATAGAAAGAAAAAAAACGGGCAGACATTGTTTTACTTCCGTGTCCTTCTTAAAGGGGAACATTATTACAATTTCAAAAGGGTTAAAAACAACAAAAATCAGTTCCCAGTGGCTTGTTGTATTTTTCGAAATTTTTTCGAAATTTTGCCGGTCCTGGAATATCCCTAAATAAAGCTTTAAAGTGACTTATTTTCGCTATCTTCGATACCCTGTGACGTCACACAGTGCTGCCAATGTAAACAAACAATGGGAATAGCACAGCAAGATATAGCGACATTACCTCGGATTCAGACTCGGATTTTAGCGATTTAAGCGATTCAACAGATTACGCATGTATTGAAACGGATGGTTGGAGTATGAAAGTATTGAAGAAGAAACTGAAGCTATTGACGCTATTCATAGCCATATCATGGCCGAATAGCTGCATTAGCATTGCCGGTAAAATGTGCGGACCAAACGATCAGGACTTTCGCATTTTGTGACACTTGGGTAACTTAAATCCGTCGATTGGTAAGTGTTTGTTTCGCATTAAATGTGGGTGGAAGGAAACGTAATATAGTTGCAAATGCATCTACAGGTTATCCATACATCTCTGTGCCATGTCTGCTTTAGCACCGCCGGTAAATAGCATGTTAGCATCGATTAGCATAGCATGTTAGCATCGATTAGCTGGCAACCAAATATGTCTGATTAGCACATAAGTCAACATCAACAAAACTCACCTTTGTGATTTTGTTGACTTTATTGCAAATGCATCTGCAGGTTATCCATACATCTCTGTGCCAAGTCTGTCATCGCCGGTAAATAGCATGTTAGCATTGATTAGCGTAGCATGTTAGCATCGATTAGCTGGCAACCAAATATGTCTGATTAACACATAAGTCAACATCAACAAAACTCACCTTTGTGATTTCGTTGACTTTATCATTGCAAATGCATCTGCAGGTTATCCATACATCTTTGTGCCATGTCTGCTTTAGCACCGACGGTAAATAGCATGTTAGCATCGATTAGCATAGCATGTTAGCATCGATTAGCTGGCAGTCACGCCGCGACCAAATATGTCTGATTAGCACATAAGTCAACAACAAAACTCACCTTTGTGATTTTGTTGACTTAATCGTTACAAATGCATCTGCAGGTTATCCATACATCTTTGTGCCATGTCTGCTTTAGCACCGCCGGTAAATAGCATGTTAGCATCGATTAGCATAGCATTTTAGCATCGATTAGCTGGCAGTCACGCAGCGACCAAATATGTCTGATTAGCACATAAGTCAACAACAAAACTCACCTTTGTGATTTCGTTGACTTTATCATTGCAAATGCATCTGCAGGTTATCCATACATCTCTGTGCCATGTCTGTCATCGCCGGTAAATAGCATGTTAGCATAGATTAGCATAGCATGTTAGCACCAATTAGCTGGCAGTCACGCCGCGACCAAATATGTCAGATTAGCACATAAGTCAACAACAAAACTCACCTTTGTGATTTCGTTGACTTTATCATTGCAAATGCATCTGCAGGTTATCCATACATCTCTGTGCCATGTCTTTCATCGCCGGTAAATAGCATGTTAGCATCGATTAGCATAGCATGTTAGCATCGATTAGCGTAGCATGTTAGCATCGATTAGTTGGCAGTCATGCCGCAACCAAATATGTCTGATTAGCACATAAGTCAACAACAAAACTCACCTTTGTGATTTCGGCGACTATATCGTTGCAAATGCATCTGCAGGTTATCCATACATCTCTGTGCCATGTCTGTCATCGCCGGTCAAATGTGAAGACACTCTGGCAAATTCAATGGGGGTCTGGCGGCAGATTTCTTGCCAGTGGTGCAACTTGAATCCCTCCCTGTTAGTGTTGTTACACCCTCCGACAACACACCGACGAGGCATGATGTCTCCAAGGTTCCAAAAAATACTCGAAAAAACGGAAAATAACAGAGCTGAAACCCGTGTGTGTAACGTGTAGAAAATGAAAATGGCGGCAGTATTAACTCGGTGACGTCAGGTTCTGACGTCATCGCCACCAGAGCAATAAACAGAAAGGCGTTTAATTCGCCAAAATTCACCCATTTAGAGTTCGGAAATCGGTTAAAAAAATACATGGTCTTTTTTCTGCACCATCAGGGTATATATTGACGCTTGCATAGGTCTGGTGATAATGTTCCCCTTTAATGCTTTTTGACAGACTTTCTTTTCGGACTTTGACAGACACAAAATATGGTACAAAACGTCAGAAATTCCACTACACTGGGCTTCCCTGCTTAGGCTGCTGCCCCTGCGACCCGACCTAAGAAGATGGATGGATGAATAAGTGAAATTAGATCATTTCCCGTGGCACAGTGGTTGGGATTCATTGTATCCAGGAAAGATACTCTATTAATGAAATTAAACAATTGATGTCCGCTAACTTTTTGCAACTCAACGCCAAAAAAACGGAAATGCTGATTATCGGTCCTGCTAGACACCAAACTCTATTTAATAATACAACTCTAACATTTGACAACCAAACAATTAAACAAGGCGACACGGTAAAGAATCTGGGTATTATCTTCGACCCAACTCTCTCCTTTGAGTCACACATTAAAAGCGTTACTAAAACGGCCTTCTTTCATCTCCGTAATATCGCTAAAATTCGCTCCATTCTGTCCACTAAAGACGCCGAGATCATTATCCATGCGTTTGTTACGTCTCGTCTCGATTACTGTAACGTATTATTTTCGGGTCTCCCCATGTCTAGCATTAAAAGATTACAGTTGGTACAGAATGTGGCTGCTAGACTTTTGACAAGAACAAGAAAGTTTGATCACATTACGCCTGTACTGGCTCACCTGCACTGGCTTCCTGTGCACTTAAGATGTGACTTTAAGGTTTTACTACTTACGTATAAAATACTACACGGTCTAGCTCCATCCTATCTTGCCGATTGTATTGTACCATATGTCCCGGCAAGAAATCTGCGTTCAAAGGACTCCGGCTTATTAGTGATTCCCAAAGCCCAAAAAAAGTCTGCGGGCTATAGAGTGTTTTCATTTCGGGCTCCAGTACTCTGGAATGCCCTCCCGGTAAAAGTTCGAGATGCCACCTCAGTAGAAGCATTTAAGTCTCACCTTAAAACTCATTTGTATACTCTAGCCTTTAAATAGACTCCCTTTTTCGACCAGTTGATCTGCCGCTTCTTTTCTTTTTCTCCTATGTCCCACTCTCCCTTGTGGAGGGGGTCCGGTCCGATCCGGTGGCCATGTACTGCTCGCCTGTGTATCGGCTGGGGACATCTCTGCGCTGCTGATCCGCCTCCGCTTGGGATGGTTTCCTGCTGGCTCCGCTGTGAACGGGACTCTCGCTGCTGTGTCGGATCCGCTTTGGACTGGACTCTCGCGACTGTGTTGGATCCATTATGGATTGAACTTTCACAGTATCATGTTAGACCCGCTCGACATCCATTGCTTTCCTCCTCTCCAAGGTTCTCATAGTCATCATTGTCACCGACGTCCCACTGGGTGTGAGTTTTTCCTTGCCCTTATGTGGGCCTACCGAGGATGTCGTAGTGGTTTGTGCAGCCCCTTTGAGACACTAGTGATTTAGGGCTATATAAGTAAACATTGATTGATGATTGATTGATTGATTATTGACATCATGAAGGAGAAGTAGCTCAGTATGAATAACTCTTTACATGGAAACGACAATACAGCAAGCATATTTACTCGAAAATCTATTAGTTTATTAATTTCTTAACCGTCATCACAAAATGAGCCGACTTGCAGATTCTCCAATGAACCTACAGTAACATGCATGTTTTTGGACTCTAAAACCCCAAGTGCAGTAGTACCCAAGCAATCTAAAATCTCATTCGGGCAAATTCACAGTTGCATGTTCCTCAAGTGCCTTGCCCATGAGTACAATTCCTCTGCCTCAGCATGTTGGAGGCCACAGAAGTGCAGCAGTCGGTGTAAACAGGTGGATCATCAGATTCTTAACAGTGCCGGGGTGTGAGGCAACTAAACACTAAAACCACAGCTGAAGATGTTTTGCGATGCTGAGCTGAGATACAAACCTCAGGCGTGTGGTTTGGTGGGGGCGGCTTAGTCTGTTTACTTTGCAGTAAACTTCAGCCCCCTCTACGTCATGTTCCAACCAAACGATTCTTTATTTTGACAATGAGGAACCATTGAAGTATGTGGAGAATAAAGCAAAAAATGAATCGATCAGCTGTATATGTCGAACACCGAAGTTGGGTATTGAAATGTTTTAATGCTGGATTAAGGTAGAGAACGAGACTCTGTCCCAGGTGGAGGAGTTTAGGTATCTCGGGGTCTGGTTCAAGAGTGAGGGAAAGATGGAGAAGGAAATCAGCCAGAGAATCGGACAGGATTTTGAGGCAGAGTTGTGACCATGGCGGAGAGGGTATAGGTCTCGTCTCTGCTTTTTGCAGATGATGTGGCACCTTCGGTTCGTGACCTTCAGCTCTCACTGGATCAGTTCGCAGCCGAGTGTTCAGCGGCTGGAATGAGGATCAGCATCTCCAAATCTGAGGCCATGGTTCTCAGAAAGGAAACCGATGGCTTGTACAGTCCAGGTACAGAACGGGACTCTGTCCCAGGTGGAGGAGTTTAAGTATCTCGGGGTCTGGTTCAAGAGTGAGGGAAAGATGGAGAAGGAAATCAGCCAGAGAATCGGACAGGATTTTGAGGCAGAGTTGTGACCATGGCGGAGAGGGTATAGGTCTCGACTCTGCTTTTTGCAGATGATGTGGCACCTTCGGTTCGTGACCTTCAGCTCTCACTGGATCAGTTCGCAGCCGAGTGTTCAGCGGCTGGAATGAGGATCAGCATCTCCAAATCTGAGACCATGGTTCTCAGTAAGGAAACCGATGGCTTGTACAGTCCAGGTAGAGAACGGGACTCTGTCCCAGATGGAGGAGTTTAAGTATCTTGGGGTCTTGTTCACGAGTAAGGGAAACATGGAGAAGGAAATCAGCCGGAGAATCGGAATGTCAGGGTTTGTCCCTGACAGTTTTGGTCTATGTCTTAGTTTTTCGTCTGCGTTTGTCTTTAGTTCCTGTCAACACTCTTATTTTGGTTCTGTTTCCTGTTTGTCTCCCTGAGTGCTGTGTAACCCTCAGCTATGGCTGATTGGCACCTGGCCACACCTGGGATCAATCAGCCAGCCACTATTTAAGACCTGTTTTCTCCTCCAGTCAGGGCTGGATTATTGTCGTGTCGATGTCATTTTCTACTTGTCATTCCTACTGGTCGTGTGAATGCAGCGTAGCGGTAAGCTATATTTGGTAGATGTTTGGTAGCTTACTGTTTTTTGTTTCCTGCTTCCCATTAGTTTGTTCATAGTCCTTAGTTTGTTATATCCGCCCATGTGTGTGCTTTTTGTTTGTACCCTTTTGGTTTTGTTTTTGTCTCAGTATCTTTATTAAATCATGTTTATGTACCAAATGCCCGCCTCCTTCTCTGCATCTTGGGGTTCGACACCAAATAACCGTGACAGAATAATCCAGCCCTGACTGGAGGAGAAAACAGGTCTTAAATAGTGGCTGGCTGATTGATCCCAGGTGTGGCCAGGTGCCAATCAGCCACAGATGAGGGTTACACAGCACTCAGGGAGACAAACAGGAAACAGAACCAAAATAAGAGTGCTGACAGGAACTAAAGACAAACGCAGAGGAAAAACTAAGACATAGACCAAAATTGTCAGGGACAAGCCTGACACGGAGCAGCTGGGTCATTATTGCAGTCTCTCTGCCGCACCGTTGTGACAAAACGAGAGCTCTCGGTCTACCGAGCTATCTACATTCCTACTCTCACCTATGGTCATGAGATGTGGGTCATGACCGAAAGAGTAAGATCGCAGATACAAGCGACCGAATTGTGTTTTCTCAGAAGGGTGGCTGGCCTCTCCCTTAGAGATAGGGTGAGAAGTTCAGTCACCCGAGAGAGACTCGGAGTAGAGCCTCTGCTCCTTCGCTTGGAAAGGAACCAGCTTAGGTGGTTCGGGCATCTCGTGCGGATGCCTCACGAGCGTCTCCCTAGGGAGGTCCTCGTTGCAAGGACCAGATGGGGGGGATTACATCTCCTCTCTGGCCTGGGTACGCTTCGGGATCCCCCAGGAGGAAGTTGCTAATGTTGCTCTGGAGAGGGAAGTCTGGGGGTCTCTGCTGGAGCTGTTGTCCCCGCGGTTGAAGATGGATGGATGGATTAAAGGCTACTTTTGCTGAGTCTTATTAAGACATAGCTCGGTTGGTAGAGTGGCTGTGCCAGCAACTTAAAGGGTTGCAGGTTCGATTCCCGCTTCCGCCATCCTAGTCAATGCCGTTGTGTCCTTGGGCATTGGTCCGGCCCTCACTGACTTGGGACAATTGCAAAATGATGTGCGTCCCAAAGTCACCAGCCTTGGCGTCACTATAGACAGCCATTTTAAACTAAACAAACAAGTCAATGGCGTTTTAAAATCGTGTTTTTATCACCTTCGTCTTTTAGTAAAGGTTAAACCGTTTTTATCTTTTAACCTTTTTGAACAAGTGGTGCATGCTTTTATTTCAAGTGGCCTGGACTACTGCAATGCACTTTATGCTGGCATTAGCCAAAAAGCTCTCTCCCGGTTGCAGTTAGTCCAGAACGCGGCAGCACGACTTTTAACAGGGGCCAGGAAACGCCAGCATATAACCCCAATTCTTCAGAGTTTGCACTGGCTCCCTGTTCATTTTAGAATTGATTTTAAAACATTGTTGTTTGTTTTTAAATCTTTACATGGACTGGCACCTCAATATATCTCGGACCTCATCCAAATTCCTGCGCGCGCTCTGAGGTCCGAGAGCCAGCTCCAGCTCGTGGTGCCCAAGACCAGACTTAAGACCAGGGGAGACAGGGCCTTCTCTGTGGTCCGCCCTAAGCTCTGGAACACTCTGCCGCTCCATGTTCAAACTGCTTCCACAGTGGAGTGTTTTAAGTCTCGTCTTAAGACCCACTTTTATTCTTTGGCTTTTAACACTATGTGAGTTGTGTGGTCCTCTGTGTTTTTTATACACTTTGATTTCTATTTTACTGTTTTAATTGATTTTACCCTTTAAAATAGTTTTTAATCATATTTGTTTTTATATTGTTTTTATTGGTTTTATATTTATTTATATTTTGTTTTTATTCAGTCATTGGTGGAGCATAATATATATATATATTTTTTTATTTTTTATTTTATTTTATTCATTTATTTATTTATTTTTTTACAATTGTTTTTAACATGGCTGTACAGCACTTTGGAAACGTTATTGTTGTTTAAATGTGCTATATAAATAAAGTGGATTGGATTGGATTGGTTTGGGCAAGACACTTTACCCACCTGCTCCCAGTGCCGCCCACACTGGTTTAAATGTAACTTAGATATTGGGTTTCACTATGTAAAGCGCTTTGAGTCACTGGAGAAAAGCGCTATATAAATATAATTCACTTCACTTCACTTCACTTCACTTTTACTTCCTCTATTTAGTCAAGTTTGATGTCTTTTCTGACTGGGGTAGCTTTGTTTTGAGGTGGATACGGTATTTTGTTCACTCTAACCCAGTGGTTCTTAACCTTGTTCTTAACCAGTTTCATATGTGCATTCACCGAACCCTTCTTTAGTGAAAAATAAAATGATGTTTTTTTTTTTCAAATTCAAGACAAAGTTATATGTTTTTGGTAACTTTTCAGTATGGGGAACATATTCTAAGTAACAAAGACTTAAATTTGAGTTTTTTGGACACTACGGGAACATATTCTAAGTAACAAAGACTTAATTTAGAGTTATTTGGTTAGGGTTAGAGGGTTAGGGTTATAATAAGGCCATACCGAATAAGGCATTAATAAGTACACAATAATGACTAGTTAAATAAATAAATAAATGATAAATGGGTTGTACTTGTATAGCGCTTTTCTACCTTCAAGGTACTCAAAGCGCTTTGACACTACTTCCACATTTACCCATTCACACACACATTCACACACTGATGGAGGGAGCTGCCATGCAAGGCGCCAACCAGCACTCATCAGGAGCAAGGGTGAAGTGTCTTGCTCAGGACACAACGGACGTGACGAGGTTGGTACTAGGTGGGATTTGAACCAGGAACGCTCGGGTTGCGCTCGGCCACTCTACCCACTGCGCCATGCCGTCCCTAAGTTAAGAGCCAATATGTTAATAAGCAACTAATTAATGGAGAATATGTTCCCCATACTAAAGTGTTACCATGTTTTTTTACTGGTGCACAAAATGAACCGTGCATGAACATCACCTTGTTCAAAGAACAAAACCAAGACAGTGCATAAACTCACAACAAATTACACACCTGCAAATCAGTCTGACTTCTTCTGTTGCCGTATCCATAATCCGCCAATCGGGAGAAGTTTTCATTTACTCGATGAGTCGGGTGTGTTTTGACCTCCGCCGAACCCCTGAGTCGGACTCACCGAACCCCTAGGGTTCGATGGAACCCAGGTTAAGAACCACTGCTCCGACCTGATCAGTCGAAAACAAGTTTTCTTACGGTGACTTCAACTTTGACGTCTTGAACCTTAATAAGCAAAAGACCACTGATTACTGAGTTTATGAGACCGATCACAAGACCAGGCAGAATCACAGAACACTTATTGATAATATTTCTACTAGGGTTGTACGGTATACCGGTATTAGTATAGTACCGCGATACTAAAGAGTCATTTTCGGTACTATAACGCCTCTAAAAAGTATCGGTCCGGCCGCACAATGTAAGCAAACACCATTGATTCAGGTAAACAAACCGTAGCCTAAAGAGGCTCAGGAAGTGATGGTTTGATTTTGTTGCTTTTGCAAACGTGACAAATAAATGATGTATTGTGTAACTGTATGCATGTTTGACATGATCTCACGCCATAAACCATCACTTTTCAAATCTGGATTACTAGGGTAAAGAGTCAAGCCTTACTCACAGACGATGACACCTCAAAGCCACAAACCCTCAACCCTGACCCCAAAACATACTAAAAGTCTCCTGAACTCAAGACTACAATACGCTAAGACTATTTGTGTTTACATCCTGTGCAAGATTTAATTAACCTTCTCGCCAAAAACACCCACATAATTGAACTTTTATTCTGACTACTGCGTATTGATTCACGTAAATTTCCAAATCTATCTTGCCTCTTGGCAAAGTTGCATTTTTCAATGCCAATGAAGCGAGTATACCTGATAAAAAAACACTGAAACGTAACGAAAGTTAGGCTCCACTTTTTAAATGTATTGTTTAGCTCGATGCTAATTTACATTGACTTTGCCATATACATGCTTCCGATTAGCATTAGAGATTTTACATGGCGATTTTAAATCAATCAATGTTTACTTATATAGCCCTAAATCACTAGTGTCTCAAAGGGCTGCACAAACCACAACACAAACCACTACGACATCCTCGGTAGGCACACATAAGGGCAAGGAAAACTCACACCCAGTGGGACGTCGGTGACAATGATGACTATGAGAACAGCACGCAGCACGCCCATGCAGCGACAAGGCTGCAGGCAATTGCGCATCAGCGCACCTGGGTCTGATGAGAGAGAGTGGCATAAAAGCCAGCGGGCCCAAGAGACCTTCCCCAGAACGTAGCCAATCTCCCTGAGTAAGCATCACGTCCGGCACCTGTCCCTCGTTCCTGTCTCGCCTTCTTTGTTCTCTACCTCGTTCCCTTGTTGATGTCCTTTGTGTCTTCCACAGTGTCTTCCCTGTTGGCTGTGGTCGTGTCTCGCCTCACAACCTCCTCCCGGATCTCTGCTTGCCTCCCTCGATCCTCGACCCCTGCTTTGACACGGACATCGTTGCCTCTCTCCAGCCCCCGACTGCTTGCCTCCCCGCTGACCGCCTCTTCGCCTTCTCCCGTGGATTCGCCGAAAGATTCATTCAACATCCTCCGGTAAAACTCACATTGTAAATTCCACGCATCGTCCGCACTCATTCATTTGTGGTAGCATACACACTCCAGACATTCATCAAAGGAATAAATAAACCCTTTGACACATACACAACAATTACGGACCAAAGATGATGAAATCCCTAAATTCCTTGCAATAGCTCGTTGAGAAATGTTGTTCTTAAACTTTTCGACAATTTTCTCACGCATTTGTTCACAAAGTGGTGACCCTCGGCCCGTCCTTGTTTGTGAATGACTGATTGTAGTTACTGACAGTGGTTTTCTGAAGTGTTCCTGAGCCCATGTGGTGATATCCTTCACACACCGATGTCGCTTTGTGATGCGGTACCGCCTGAGGGATCCAAGGTTGCAGTCATTCAATGTTGGTTTTCGGCCTTTCTCCAGATTCTCTGAACCTTTTGATGATATTACGGGCCGTAGATGGCGAAATCCCTAAATTCCTTGCAATAGCTAGTTGAGAAATGTTGTTCTTAAACAATTTGCTCACGCATTTGTTCGCAAAACGGTGAGCCTCGTCCCATCCTTGTTTGTGAATGACTAAGCATTTAATGGAAGCTGCTTTTTATACCCAATCATGGCACCCGCCTGTTCCCAATTAGCCCGTTCCCCTGTCGGATGTTCCACATAAGTGTTTGATGACCATAAGGGACAAGATAATGGATGAATGGATATAACATTTTGGTGTTGTTTACTTGAGTCATATTGCAGTCTACACGTATCTCTTATGTGTGACTGCCATCTACTGGTCACACTTATCATTACACCATGCACCAAATAAAATAGCTTCAAGGTCCGTAAGCACAACCAAAATTATTCTGTACATTAGGCGCACCGGGTTATAAGGCGCACTGTCGAGTTTTGTGAAAATTTAAAGATTTGAAGTGAGACTTATAGTCTGGAAGAAAAAAAAAATCCATGACAAAAAGGGTGTAGTATGATAGGAAGGGGATTCATATGGTCCCATTTGTCAGGTTTTTACCTGACGCATGAAAGGTGACACATTGTGGGAGGTGCACTATCCACTTTAGCCACCAGGCAGTAAAGTGCGATTGTGGAAATTCCAACGTGTGGCGCTTTCCATCCTTTTCAGCAGACTGCGTTGCAAAAATGATTAACCCCTCATCTTCCTCTCACGCGAGACCCACAGGTTGCTTTTATACACCAATCCCGGCACCCACCTGTTCCCAATTAGCCCGTTCACCTGTGGGATGTTCCACATAAGTGTTTGATGAGCATAAGTGACAAGTGGGAGATAATAGATGTATGGATATAAAATTTTGGTGTTGTTTACTTGAGTCATATTGCAGTCTACACATATCTCTTATGTGTGACTGCCATCTACTGGTCACACTTATCATTACACCATGTACCAAATAAAATAGCTTCAAGGTCCGTAAGCACAACCAAAATTATTCTGTACATTAGGCGCACCGGGTTATAAGGCGCACTGTCGAGTTTTGTGAAAATTTAAAGATTTGAAGTGAGACTTATAGTCTGGAAGAAAAAAAAATCCATGACAAAAAGGGTGTAGTATGATAGGAAGGGGATTCATATGGTCCCATTCGTCAGGTTTTTACCTGACGCATGAAAGGTGACAAATTGGGGGAGGTGCACTATTCACTTTAGCCACCAGGCATTAGAGTGTTAATTATCTTAAAATGCGATTGTGGAAATTCCAACGTGTGGCGCTTTCCATCCTTTTCAGCAGACTGCGTTGCAAAAATGATCAACCCCTCATCTTCCTCTCACGCGAGACCCACAGGTTGCTTTTATACACCAATCCCAGCACCCACCTGTTCCTAATTAGCCCGTTCACCTGTGGGATGTTCCACATAAGTGTTTGATGAGCATAAGTGACAAGTGGGAGATAATGGATGTATGGATATAAAATTTTGGTGTTTTTTACTTGAGTCATATTGCAGTCTACACGTATCTCTTATGTGTGAGTGCCATCTACTGGTCACACTTATCATTGCACCATGTACCAAATAAAATAGCTTCAAGGTCCGTAAGCACAACCAAAATTATTCTGTACATTAGGCGCACCGGGTTATAAGGCGCACTGTCGAGTTTTGTGAAAATTTAAAGATTTTAAGTGAGACTTATAGTCTGGGGAAAAAAAATGTCCATGACAAAAAGGGTGTAGTTTGATAGGAAGGGGATTCATATGGTCCCATTTGTCAGGTTTTTACCTGACGCATGAAAGGTGACACATTGGGGGAGGTGCACTATCCACTTTAGCCACCAGGCAGTAAAGTGCGATTGTGGAAATTCCAACGTGTGGCGCTTTCCATCCTTTTCAGCAGACTGCGTTGCAAAAATGATTATCCCCTCATCTTCCTCTCACGCGAGACCCACAGGTTGCTTTTATACACCAATCCCGGCACCCACCTGTTCCCAATTAGCCCGTTCACCTGTGGGATGTTCCACATAAGTGTTTGATGAGCATAAGTGACAAGTGGGAGATAATGGATGTATGGATATAAAATGTTGGTGTTTTTTACTTGAGTCATATTGCAGTCTACACGTATCTCTTATGTGTGACTGCCATCTACTGGTCACACTTATCATTACACCATGCACCAAATAAAATAGCTTCAAGGTCCGTAAGCACAACCAAAATTATTCTGTACATTAGGCGCACCGGGTTATAAGGCGCACTGTCGAGTTTTGTGAAAATTTAAAGATTTGAAGTGAGACTTATAGTCTGGAAGAAAAAAAAATTCCATGACAAAAAGGGTGTAGTATGATAGGAAGGGGATTCATATGGTCCCATTCGTCAGGTTTTTACCTGACGCATGAAAGGTGACAAATTGGGGGAGGTGCACTATCCACTTTAACCACCAGGCAGTAAAGTGTGATTGTGGAAATTCCAACGTGTGGCGCTTTCCATCCTTTTCAGCAGACTGCGTTGCAAAAATGATTAACCCCTCATCTTCCTCTCACGCGAGACCCACAGGTTGCTTTTATACACCAATCCCGGCACCCATCTGTTCCCAATTAGCCCGTTTACCTGTTGGATGTTCCACATAAGTGTTTGATGAGCATAAATGACAAGTGGGAGATAATGGATGCATGGATATAAAATTTTGGTGTTGTTTACTTGAGTCTTATTGCAGTCTACACGTATCTCTTATGTGTGAGTGCCATCTACAGGTCACACTTATCATTACACCATGTACCAAATAAAATAGCTTC
>NC_084623.1:10068418-10088418 GCF_033978795.1 Nerophis ophidion | reverse complement strand
AACTGGGCTTTACGTAAGACTATTACCAAATTTGGAGAAAAAAAAATCATGTTAATTCAAGTAAAATAATTTAAAATATTTCCTGTATGACATTCTGACCATAGAATTGCATTCAAGTGGATTGGAATGTTATAAGTGAGTAATAACCTGTAATCAATCATGACTGTTCCAAATTCAGGAAAAAATACTGTAAACTGTTATAATTTTTTTCTTAAATGTCTGACAATGAACGATACGCAATGTAATTATTTATAACAGATGTCCTTTTTTTTTTTTGCCTAAGTTTCTGAATCCAGAATCAGCTGCGTGTCTCACATCAGCACAAAGGAGATCAGTCTAACCTGCAAGCTGGTTGGCAGCGGGAACGAGGACGATGAAGATGAGGACGATGAAGATGAGGACGAGGCTGTGGAGGCCATGACCGCGTGGTGAGTCTTTGTTAACATGTCCACTCTGCCGGCGACACACCTGTCAACGTCCGCGTGGTCGCTGACTGACAATTTCACACTTGGTCGCTTAAAAAAACTGAATGTTTTTACAAACCCCGTTTCTGTATGAGTTGGGAAATTGTGTTAGATGTAAATATAAACGGAATATAATGATTTGCAAATCCTTTTCAACCCATATTCAGTTTAATACGCTACAAAGACAAGATATTTGATGTTCAAACTCATAAACTTTATTATTTTTGGGCAAATAATAATTAACTTAGAATTTCATGGCTGCAGCACGTGCCAAAGTAGTTGGGAAAGGGCATGTTCACCACTATTTACATCACCTTTTCTTTTAACAACACTCAATAAACGTTCGGGAACTGAGGAAACTAATTGTTGAAGCTTTGAAAGTGGAATTTTTTTCCCATTCTTGTTTTATGTAGAGCTTCAGTCGTTCAACAGTCCGGGGTCTGCGTTGTCGTATTTTACACTTCATAATGCGCCACACATTTTCGATGGGAGACAGGGAAAGTACCCGCACTCTTTTTTTACGAAGCCACGCTGTTTTAACACGTGCTGAATGTGGCTTTGCATTGTCTTGCTCAAATAAGCAGGGGCGTCCATGAAAAAGATGGCGTTTAGATGGCAGCATATGTACCTTTCAACATTAATGGTGCCTTCACAGATGTGTAAGTTACCCATGGCTTGGGCACTAATGCACCCCCATACCATCACAGATGCTGCCTTTTGAACTTTGCGTCGATAACAGTCTGGATGGTTCGCTTCCCCTTTGGTCCGGATGACACGATGTCAAATATTTCCAAAAACAATTTGAAATGTGGACTCGTCAGACCACAGAACACTTTTCCACTTTGCATCAGTCCATATAAGATGATCTAGGGCCCAGAGAAGCCAGCGGCGTTTCTGGATGTTGTTGATAAATGGCTTTCGCTTTGCACAGTAGAGCTTTAACTTGCACTTACAGATGTAGCGACAAACTGTATTTAGTGACAGTGGTTTTATGAAGTGTTCCTTTAGAGATTGATGTCGGTTTTTGATACAGTGCCGTCTGAGGGATCAAAGGTCACGGTCATTCAATGTTGGTTTCCGGCCATGCCGCTTACATGGAGTGATTTCTCCAGATTCTCTGAACCTTTTGATGATATTATGGACCGTAGATGTTGAGATCCCTAAATTTCTTGCAATTGCACTTTGAGAAATGTTGTTCTTAAACTGTTTGACTATTTGCTCACGCAGTTGTGGACAAAGGGGTGTACCTCGCCCCATCCTTTCTTGTGAAAGACTGAGCATTTTTTGGGAAGCTGTTTTTATACCCAATCATGGCACTCACCTGTTCCCAATTAGCATGCACACCTGTGGGATGTTCCAAATAAGTGTTTGATGAGCATTCCTCAACTTTATCAGTATTTATTGCCACCTTTCCCAACTTCTTTGTCACGTGTTGCTGGCATCAAAAGTTAATGATTATTTGCCATTTTTAAAAAAAATGTTTATCAGTTTGAACATCAAATATGTTGTCTTTGTAGCATATTCAACTGAATATGGGTTGAAAAGGATTTTCAAATCATTGTATTCTGTTTATATTTACATCGAACACAATTTCCCAACTCATATGGAAACAGGGTTTGTATGTACGTTATTGATAATTTTATTTTTTTTTTTCACCAGTTTCAAAAACCCGGTCCAGGATAGATTAAAGTGTCCTCATGTGCGCGGAGACTCCATCACCTTCACTGATTTGACGCCTCTGACTCGTCTCAACTTGACCATCCACTTGAGGAGGGGCGGCACCCTCACAAAAACTGTCCAGCTCAGCAAAATCGGTAACTTTTTTTTTTTTTACAATAGAATTGAGTAGAAAGCATTGCAAAAAAGTTGGCACTGGGGCATTTTTACCACTGTGTTACATGGCCTTTCCTTTAAACAACACTCAGTAAACGTTTGGGAACTGAGGAGACCAATTTTTGAAGCTTTTCAGGTGGAATTCTTTCTCATTTCTTGCTTGATGCACAGCTTAAGTTGTTCAACAGTCCGGGGTCTCCGTTGTGGTATTTTAGGCTTCATAATACGCCACACATTTTCAACGGGAGACAGGTCTGGACTACAGGCAGGTCAGTCTAGTACTCGCACTCTTTTACTATGAAGCGGTTTGGCATTGTCTTGCTGAAATAAGCAGGGGCGTCCATGATAACGTTGCCTGGATGTTTCAAAACCTGTATGTACCTTTCAGCATTAATGGTGCCTTCACAGACGTGTAAGTTACCCATGCCTTGGGCACTAATACACTCCCATACCATCACAGATGCTGGCTTTCGAACTTTGCGCCTATAACAGTCTGGATGGTTCTTTTCCTCTTTGTTCAGCAGGACACAATGTCCAAAGTTTCCCCCCAAAAATTTAAAAAGTGGACTCGTCAGACCACAGAACACTTTTACACTTTGCATCAGTCCGTCTTAGATGAGTACGTGCTCAGCGAAGCGGGGCGGCAGTTCCGGGTGTTGTTGATAAACGCGTGATAGAGTTTTAACTCGCACATGCAGATGTCGCGACCAACTGTAGTTACTGACAGTGGTTTTCTGAAGTGTTCCTGAGCCCATGTGGTGATATCCGTTACACACCAATGTCGCTTTTTGATGCGGTACCGCCTGAGGGATCCAAGGTCACAGGCATTCAATGTTGGTTTTCAGTTTTTCTCCAGATTCTCTGAACCTTTTGATGATATTACGGGCCGTAGATGGCGAAATCCCTAAATTCCTTGCAATAGCTAGTTGAGAAATGTTGTTCCTAAACTACTTGCTCACGCATTTGTTTGCAAAGTGGTGACCCTCGCCCCATCCTTGTTTGTGAATGACTAAGCATTTAATGGAAGCTGCTTTTTATACCCAATCATGGCACCCACCTGTTCCCAATTAGCCTGTTCACCTGTGGGATGTTCCAAATAAGTGTTTGATGAGCATAAGGGACAAGCGGAAGTTGAAGGATGGATGGATCTAACATTCTGGTGTTGTTTACTTGAGTCATATTGCAGTCTACACGTATCTCTTATGTGTGACTGCCATCATATTAAAGTCCACACGTATCTCTTATGTGTGACTGCCATCTACTGGTCACACTTAATAATTACACCATGCACCAAATAAAATAGTTTCGAGGTCCGTAAGCACTACCAAAATTATTCCGTACATTAGGCGCACTGTCGAGTTTTGAGAAATTTAAAGGATTTTAAGTGAGCCTTATAGTCTGGAAAAAAAGTTTTCATTAACAAAAAGGGTGTAGTACAGTAGGAAGGGAGATTCATATGGTCCCATTCGTCACGTGTTTACCTGACACATGAAAGGTGACACATTGAGGGAGGTGCACTATCCACTTTAGCCACAGAATGGCAGTAGAGTGTTTATTATCTTAAAATGCGTTCGTGGCAATTCCAACTATGACCACAGCGTCCGTTGCTATTTAGTGTGGCGCTTTCCATCCTTTTCAGCAGACTGCATTGCAAAATGATTAAGCCCTTACCTTCCTCTCACGCGTGACCCACAAGAGTAGGGCCGTATGAATCCCTCTCTTAATGTAGTTTAAAAGACATGTTTGGTTTCAAAAAAACAATGCCGCACATCACCGAAAGAGTAAGAATTATGTTGTTTTTCTCTTAGCGTTATGCATTTTATACATATTTTTGTTACGGTCTGGTTCCCCCGGGATGCAAACGGGCCACTCCGGACAGGACTTGCAGGTAGGAACATGATTTTTTTTTGAGAAATCAAGGAGGTACAAAAAAACAGGAAACAAGCCGACGGGAAAATGTGCCGATCGCACTGGAAGCTAAGGCTACCACTTAGCATAGAATAGAGACAGGCAATACTCACGTAACTTGTTGCATAAGCGAACAAAGAAGCCAGGACGAGTGTGGTGAGAGAGGTGAACAAGTAGCTACCTGATTAGTGGTCGACTGCAGCTGCACATCACCGAAAGAGTAAGAATTATGTCGTTTTTCTCTTAGCGTTATGCATTTTATACAGATTTTTGTTACGGTCTGGTTCCCCCGGGATGCAAACGGACCACTCCGGACAGGACTTGCAGGTAGGAACATGATTTATTTTTGAGAAATCAAGGAGATAAAAAAAAAAAACAGAAAACGGAAAAATCTGCCGATCGCACTGGAAGTTAAGGCTACCACTTAGCATAGAATAGAGACAGGCAACACTCACGGAACTTGTTGCATAAGCGAACAAAGAAGCCAGGACGAGTGTGGCGAGAGAGGTGAACAAATGGCTCCCTGATTAGTGGTCGACTGCAGCCGCACATCACCGAAAGAGTAAGAATTATGTCGTTTTTCTCTTAGCATTATGCATTTTATACAGATTTTTGTTACGGTCTGGTTCCCCCGGGATGCAAACGGACCACTCTGGACAGGACTTGCAGGTAGGAACATGATTTATTTTTGAGAAAATCAAGGAGGTACAAAAAAACAGGAAACAAGCCCACGGGAAAATGTGCCGATCGCACTGGAAGCTAAGGCTACCACTTAGCATAGAATAGAGACGGGCAATACTCACGTAACTTGTTGCATAAGCGAACAAAGAAGCCAGGACAAGTGTGGCGAGAGAGGTGAACAAGTAGCTCCCTGATTAGTGGTCGACTGCAGCCGCACATCACCGAAAGAGTAAGAATTATGTCGTTTTTCTCTTAGCGTTATGCATTTTATACAGATTTTTGTTACGGTCTGGTTCCCCCGGGATGCAGACGGACCACTCCGGACAGGGCTTGCAGGTAGGAACATGATTTATTTTTGAGAAAATCAAGGAGGTACAAAAAAACAGGAAACAAGCCGACGGGAAAATGTGCCGATTGCACTGGAATCTAAGGCTACCACTTAGCATAGAATAGAGACAGGCAATACTCACGTAACTTGTTGCATAAGCGAACAAATAAGCCAGGACAAGTGTGGCGAGAGAGGTGAACAAGTAGCTCCCTGATTAGTGGTCGACTGCAGTCGCACATCACCGAAAGAGTAAGAATTATGTAATTTTTCTCTTAGCGTTATGCATTTTATACAGATTTTTGTTACGGTCTGGTTCCCCCGGGATGCAAACGGACCACTCCGGACAGGACTTGCAGGTAGGAACATGAATTATTTTTGAGAAATCAAGGAGGTACAAAGCCGACGGGAAAATGTGCCGATCGCACTGGAAGCTAAGGCTACCACTTAGCATAGAATAGAGACAGGCAATACTCACGTAACTTGTTGTATAAGCGAACAAATGAGCCAAGACGAGTGTGGCGAGAGAGGTGAACAAGTAGCTCCCTGATTAGTGGTCGACTGCAGCCGCACATCACCGAAAGAGTAAGAATTATGTCGTTTTTCTCTTAGCGTTATGCATTTTATACAGATTTTTGTTACGGTCTGGTTCCCCCGGGATGCAAACGGACCACTCTGGACAGGACTTGCAGGTAGGAACATGATTTATTTTTGAGAAATCAAGGAGATAAAAAAAAACAGAAAACGGAAAAATGTGCCGATCGCACTGGAAGCTAAGGCTACCACTTAGCATAGAATAGAGACAGGCAATACTCACGTAACTTGTTGCATAAGCGAACAAAGAAGCCAGGACGAGTGTGGCGAGAGAGGTGAACAAGTAGCTCCCTGATTAGTGGTCGACTGCAGCCGCACATCACCGAAAGAGTAAGAATTATGTCGTTTTTCTCTTAGCGTTATGCATTTTATACAGATTTTTGTTACGGTCTGGTTCCCCTGGGATGCAGACGGACCACTCCGGACAGGACTTGCAGGTAGGAACATGATTTATTTTTGAGAAATCATTGAGATAAAAAAAAACAGGAAACGGAAAAATGTGCCGATCGCACTGGAAGCTAAGGCTACCACTTAGCATAGAATAGAGACAGGCAATACTCACGTAACTTGTTGCATAAGCGAACAAAGAAGCCAGGACGAGTGTGGCGAGAGAGGTGATTAGTGGTCGACTGCAGCCGCACATCACCGAAAGAGTAAGAATTATGTCATTTTTCTCTTAGCGTTATGCATTTTATACAGATTTTTGTTACGGTCTGGTTCCCCCAGGATGCAAACGGACCACTCCGGACAGGACTTGCAGGTAGGAACATGATTTTTTTTTGAGAAATCAAGGAGGTACAAAAAAACTGGAAACAAGCCGACGGGAAAATGTGCCGATCGCACTGGAAGCTAAGGCTACCACTTAGCATAGAATAGAGACAGGCAATACTCACGTAACTTGTTGCATAAGCGAACAAAGAAGCCAGGACGAGTGTGGCGAGAGAGGTGAACAATTAGTGGTCGACTGCAGGTGAGCGTGCCGACCACTAACCAGAGGCAGGTGAACCCAATTAATCCCCCTAGAAACCAAAACAAACCCAGACGTGCACGAAACAGGAACTAAGGGAGTCCAAAAATAACACACGGCACACGGATCATGACAATTTTATTCCGTTAAAACCCAAAGTTATCAACCAAATAATAACAAAAATCCATTTAATGAAGTCAAATACAAACAAGGCAACGAGAGAAGTATCCCACACTTCAAAGTAAATCTGTAGAGCTGATACGGGTATCTACATCAACGATATGATTGGCCTGAGAAGCCGGACAGGACAAAAAAAAAAAAAATAATAATATATTTTTGAAAAATGACTGTTTGTCTTTCAAGTCTCGTGTAAAAAATGTGAGTACTTCGTTTCTCAAAATATATATATATTTTTTATGTTTTCTTCGGACACGTCCCAGCAGTTAAACCTCGGAGTCCCGAGGTGTGGAATGTGACCGTCAACCAGGACTCCAACCAGGCTGTGTTTCACATTCGGACTCCGTACCTCAATGACTACCTGAAAGTTGAAAATCAGCTCTTTCAGTTGGTCATTTGGACCACGGATACAAAGATGGTAACAAGTCAACCCGAGGTATGCTCTCCGTGTCCACGAAGAAATGAAAGAACTCTTTCACCACAGATTGAAAATGTGTCATCGTCCGACACGATGACGATCAACATGGAGCACCTTCTTAAAAACCGCGACTACCACGTCAAAGTGCGAGCAATACCAGTGGTTTTCCTGAAGGGGAGCTGGAGCGAGTGGAGCGACCCTTTGGACTTCTTCATTCCTGATGGTGAGAAAAGTTTTTCTGGTTCGAGACGCAAACGGTAAGAAGGTTTTCTTCTGGCCAACATGACCCAAGTTCGTGTAGGAAACCACAAGAGCGAGGAGTTGGTGCGAAGTCTGATGGCGTGTTTCGTCCCTTTGGGCGTGCTGGCGATATTCTCTGTTTTCTTCTGGAAAAAGTGAGTGAATCGTCTCTCCTGGTCGGTGGGTTTGTGGAACGGAATGTTTGAAATGAACGAATATCTTTTCACAGGATCTTTCCTTACATATGGCCCAAGATTCTACATCCGAAACCCATACTGGTGCAGAACTGCAAAGCCAATAAAGTGAGTTTTGTTTCGAGAAAAAACACGCAAATTAACTTATGGGTAGGGGTGTAACGGTACACAAAAATTTGGGTTCGGTACGTACCTCGGTTTGGAGGTCACGGTTCGGTTCATTTTCAGTACAGTAAGAAAACAACAAAATCTAAATTTTTTGGTTATTTATTTACCAAATTTGTAAACAATGGCTTTATCCTTTTAACATTGGGAACACTATAATAATTCTGCCCACGTTAATCAACATTAAACTGCCTCAAATTGTTGCTTCGATTAAATAAAATGACAAAACTTTTCTTCTACATATAAAAAGTGCAACATTAAACAGTTTCAGGTCAACTCATCATGCTTAATTTATCACAGAACACACACACTGCAAAATGAGCTAATGCTAAAAGCTAATTAGCCTTCACCTCAAGCCAGAACTGCGAGCGAGCTGAGCTGCAGTTTAAGTTTCTAGAAGGTCAACGGGCTCATAGTGATGTTAGTAGTAGTTGACTGGGAGGTGTTTATTATCATTTGGGGAGAGTACGCTGCCTTATGCTCACCTGCTAAACACCTATCTGCTCGACGCTGAAGCATTTACTACATGTGCTCTGAATACGCACTGCTGATTGGCTGTTACCGCTATATATGTAACCAATCAGATGGTTGTGTGGGCGGGACAATGCTGGGCGCTGAGACGGAGGCAGAAGAAGCAAAGCAGCTTGTTAAGACTTTAGCTTAGAAAATCGTTCGGTACACCCCCGTATCGAACCGAAACCCTTGTACCGAGACGGTTCAATACAAATTCACGTACCGTTACACCCCTACTTATGTTACAGCGGGATTTCTTGCGACAAAGACAGTTGTACTGCGGACAAATTGTTTTTTTAGAGAGTTAGCGAGAAGTGGTAGTTTCTTTAAAGGTCATAATGCCATCAGGACCTTCTGCAATCCGGCCAAAAATTGGATGGTGACGAGAAGGTGTAGCTCTCCTCTGGAAAAAGTTAAAGATCCTTCCACATGTTCACATACGGAAACTTTATTATTGAGACTTTAACTTCCTCTATTTAGTCAAGTTTGATGTCTTCTCTGACTGGGGTAGCTTTGTTTTGAGGTGGATAAGTTGTTTTGTTCACGCTAACGAAAGACTATTCCTTTTATAAGTTACCTTTATTTAACTTAACACACTACTGCATATCAGCATCTTGTTTATTTCTCTTCAAAAAAACTCCAAGATTCGACTGATCATTGACGATAGGCACAAATCATATCGACTATAAAATCTTTATTCAGCCTTAAACATTTCTGTACCTAAAGGTACATTTTAAATAATGCTCTCTCAAAAGTACAACAATGGTATTTAAAAGGCTAGAAGTATACTATCGAGGTGTCCCCTTACACAAGACCGAACCCCTAACTGCCTAGCATGGAGGCTTTCGTAATCACTATTCCGCAAATTTGTGGTGTGCAATGACAATAAAAGGCCTATTCTATTAACTCGTATTCATATTTATTTTGATCTGTATAGGGCTAGGACTTTAAGTGGTAAAAATGGACCCTGGACTGAAGGGTACAAAACTATTTCTCAAAAAACTACAACCCCAGTGTGGAGGGGGCGTGGTCTTCGGGCCTGCCGTGGAGCGGGGTCTGTAAGGACCGGCCTCGAAGCCAGCGGCAGGTGATTAGATAACAACTCCCAGCTGGGCAATCTAGTCACCTGCCGCTGACTTCGAGGCCGGTCTTTACACACCCTGCTACGCGGCAGGCCGGCAGACCACGCCTCCCTCCATAGCCAGCAACCAGCTTTGTACATTTTTTTTAGGTACGAACCGATACCTCTATTTTTGAGAGGTGCCGGTAACGTCACATTGATGTCGATCAACTTGCTACCTTGATTCTTCCAATGTTTTTACAAAACCGATAAATCAATATAGACTTTCATTAAAGAGTAAACGGAGATCTCATTTTTTCACCTCAAAGAATAATGCTAAACCAATCTGATGGTCAAACAAAGACGGTAGAGATTTGATAGTTGCGTAAGGTCCTCGGTTCTGGCGCAGAGCCGAGAAGACATCAAACTTGACCCATCTGAATAAAACTCAGATGGATTGAATAAAACTCTTCCGATTCGAATCGTGAAATCTGAATCTAGTCTTCAATCATCCTTTGGTTCAACCCATAATCTGTTTTCAGACTTCTCTGCTACTCAACCTAAAACCCGAGGAGTTCAGCGCTCTTAAAATCTACCCGGCGGTAGAAAAAGACGAGCAAGAATCTGTATAGGGCTAGGACTTTAAGTGGTAAAAATGGACCCCGGACTGAAGGGTACAAAACTATCTCTCAAAAAACTACAACCCCAGTGTGGAGAGGGCGTGGTCTTCGGGCCTGTGAGGACCGGCCTCGAAGCCAGCGGCAGGTGATTAGATAACAACTCCCAGCTGGGCAATCTACTCACCTCTCGCTGGCTTCGAGACCGGTTACTCACCTGCCGCTGACTTCGAGGCCGGTCTTTACACACCCTGCTCCGCGGCAGGCCGGCAGACCACGCCTCCCTCCATAGCCAGCAACCAGCTTTGTACATTTTTTTTAGGTACGAACCGATACCTCTATTTTTGAGAGGTGCCGGTAACGACACATTGATGTCGATCAACTTGCTACCTTGATTCTTCCAATGTTTTTACAAAACCGATAAATCAATATAGACTTTCATTAAAGAGTAAACGGAGATCTCATTTTTTCACCTCAAAGAATAATGCTAAACCACTCTGATGGTCAAACAAAGACGGTAGAGATTTGATGGTTGAGTAAGGTCCTCGGTTCTGGCGCAGAGCCGAGAAGACATCAAACTTGACCCATCTGAATAAAACTCAGATAGATTGAATACAACTCTTCCGATTCGAATCGTGAAATCTGAATCCAGTCTTCAATCATCCTTTGGTTCAATCCTTAATCTGTTTTCAGACTTCTCTGCTACTCAACCTAAAACCCGAGGAGTTCAGCGCTCTTAAAATCTACCCGGCGGTAGAAAAAGACGAGCAAGAACCGGTCAAGGGTCTTAGAAATGGGAATGACCCCTGTTCCACACAAAGCTCTGACTGCAGCGCCGACACAGAGGTACTGGAGCTTTCCATTCTGCTCAGCAGCAGCTGCTCCGAAGGAAACAACAGCCTTCAGAGCTCCGATTCGCTGCTGGTGGAGACTCCTGATGCGACACATGGCAGTGGAGTAAATCTAAAGGAGGAGGATTACGTCACCATGTCCAGTTTCTACCAAATCAAGTAGGTTAAAAGTTGGAGGAGCTAGGATCTAAGACCCATCCCAAGGGTTTCTATTGGTTCTGTGTCATCAGGAGACACCACCACTGTGGAAACTATAATAATAATAATAATGGATTAGATTTATATCGCGCTTTTTCTATTATTATATACTCAAAGCGCTCACAGAGAAGTGGGAACCCATCATTCATTCACACCTGGTGGTGGTAAGCTACATCTGTAGCCACAGCTGCCCTGGGGTAGACTGGTGGAAGCGTGGCTGCCAGTTTGCGCCTACGGCCCCTCCGACCACCACCAATCATTCATTCATCATTCATTCACCAGTGTGAGCTTCACCGGGGGCAAAGGGTGAAGTGTCCTGCTGCCCAAGGACACAACGGCAGCGATTTGGATGTCAATAGGTGGGAAGCGAACCTGCAACCCTCAGGTTTCTGGCACGGCCGCCCCCCCCTGAGGCGTTCCCAGGCCAGCCGGGAGACATAGTCTTCCCAACGTATCCTGGGTTTTCCCCGTGGCCTAAACACCTCCCGAGGGAGACGTTCGGGTGGCATCCTGACCAGATGCCCAAACCACCTCATCTGGCTCCTCTCGTTGTGGAGGAGCAGCGGCTTTACTTTGGGCTCCTCCCGGATGGCAAAGTTTCTCACCCTATCTCTAAGGGAGAGACCCGACAACCGGCGGAGGAAACTCATTTCGGCCGCTTGTACCCGTGATCTTGTCCTTTCAGTCATAACCCAAAGCTCATGACCATAGGTGAGGATGGGAACGTATATCGACCGGTAAATTGAGAGTTTTGCCTTCCGGCTCAGCTCCTTCTTCACCACAAAGGATCGATACAGCGTCCACATTACTGAAGACGCCGTAACGATCCGCCTGCCGCCAGACCCCCATTTAATGTCCCAGACTGTCTCCACATTTGACCGGCGATGCTAAGACAGACATGGCACAGAGATGTATGGATAACCTGCAGATGCATTTGCAACGATAAAGTCAACGAAATCACAAAGGTGAGTTTTGTTGATGTTGTTGACTTATGTGCTAATCAGACAAATTTGGTCGCGGCGTGACTGCCAGCTAATCGATGTTAACATGCTACGCTAATCGACGCTAAGATGCTATTTACTGGCGGTGCTAAAGTAGACATGGCACGGAGATGAATGGATAACCTGCAAATGCATTTGCAACGATAGTCAACAAAATCACAAAGGTGAGTTTTGTTGATGTTGACTGCCAGCTAATCGATGCTAACATGCTATTTACCGGCGGTGCTAAAGCAGACATGGCACAGAGATGTATGGATAACCTGTAGATGCATTTGCAACTATATTTAATGCAAAACAAACACTTACCAATCAACGGATTTAAGTTGCTCCAGTTTCAAAAGATGCGAAAGTCCTGATCGTTTGGTCCGCACATTTTACCGGCGATGCTAACGCAGCTATTCGGCCATGCTATGGCTATGAATAGCGTCAATAGCTATTCGCTCAATAGCTTCATTTTCTTCTTCAATACTTTCATACTCCAACCATCTGTTTCAATACATGCGTAATCTGTTGAATCGCTTAAGCCGCTGAAATCCGAGTCTGAATCCGAGCTAATGTCGCTATATCTTGCTGTGGTATTCCCATTGTTTGTTTACATTGGCAGCACTGTGTGACGTCACAGGGAAATGGCCAGTGTCTTCGCAGAGAGCGAAAATAAGGCACTTTAAAGTTTTATTTAGGGATATTCCGGGACCGGTGAAATTTTGAAAAAAACTTCAAAAAATACAACAAGCCACTGGGAACTGATTTTTTATTGTTTTTAACCCTTTTGAAATTGTGATAATGTTCCCCTTTAAACTCGGTGGTCGGCTTTCTCCCAGGCGAATATAAACCTTCAGCATATGCAAGACCGGGATCTTCAGCTCTCGCTGGATCGGTTCGCAGCCGAGTGTGAAGCGGCCGGAATGAGAATCAGCACCTCCAAGTCCGTAATCCATGGTGCTCGCTCGGAAAAGGGTGGACTAATGCGGACGTTGTACCGATCCGTTATGGTGAAGAAGGAGCTGAGCCGGAAGGCAAAGCTCTCAATTTACCGGTCGATCTACGTTCCCATCCTTTGGGAACTGGGTCATGACCGAAAGGATAAGATCACGGGTACAAGCGGCCGAAATGAGTTTCCAGGTCTCTCCCTTAGAGATAGGGTGAGAAGCTCTGCCATCCGGGAGGAACTCAAAGTAAAGCCGCTGCTCCTTCACATGGAGAGGAGCCAGATGAGGTGGTTCGGGCATCTGGTCAGGATGCCACCCGAACGCCTCCCTAGGGCACGTCCAACCGGTAGGAGGCCACGGGGAAGACCCAGGACACGTTGGGAAGACTATGTCTCCCGGCTGGCTTGGGAACGCCTCGGGATCCCCCGGGAAGAGCTAGACGAAGTGGCTGGGGAGAGGGAAGTCTGGGTTTCCCTGCTTAGGCTGTCGCCCCCGCGACCCGACCTCGGATAAGCGGAAGAAGATGGATGGATGGATGGATGGAAGGATATGCAAGACGTAACATGAGTCGATTCATTCACTTTAGTTGCAGCCCTGCTTTACTGTCGCTTCGGGAAATACTTCATCTCACTCATTTCTACAAGGAAGTGGGTCATTAAAAAACTTGCAATCGGGTCACCAGAGTCTTGTTGTGTGGATGCAGGTTTAGTCCAAGGACATATGTTGATGACGTCTCACTTCACCAAGTGCAAGAACTCACATTTTCAGTTCCGGAGCAGAAATTCACGGAACACGGACGTCATCTGCTCACCATTGACGTTTTAAGGAAAGCAGAGTGAAACAAATACTGAGCATTTCCAGCACAGTGAGTAAGATTCTTTTCTTTGATTTCTTTTTTTTTTTCTCCCCCCATGCACTTGCTACTTCAGCACTTTCGGTTTGATCAGAGTTTTTGTGGGTTTTTTGTTGTTTTTTTCCCCCTTAAAAGCGAGGCAAGGTGAGATATGCAAGGAGATGATGCGATGTGACGTAAGGCAGGGGTGTCCAAAGTGCGGCCCGCAGGTCATTTCTTAACGGCCCCACGGCACATTTTAAAAATAATATGGAAACGGGGCGGCGTGGCGCAGTGGGAGAGTGGCCGTGCGCAACCCGAGGGTCCCTGGTTCAATTCCCACCTAGTACCAACCTCGTCACGTCCGTTGTGTCCTGAGCAAGACACTTCACCCTTGCTCCTGATGGGTGCTGGTAGGCGCCTTGCATGGCAGCTCCCTCCATCAGTGTGTGAATGTGTGTGTGAATGGGTAAATGTGGAAGTAATGTCAAAGCGCTTTGAGTACCTTGAAGGTAGAAAAGCGCTATACAAGTACAACCCATTTATTATCATTTATCATTTAAAAAAATCAAAAACATAAAAAGTGGTATAAAAGAGCAATTTTATACCATTTTGAGTGTACAAAATGAAGGTGTGTGTTGAATCTGACTTGGACATAATATGGACTATACACAAATGCTTTTTATGAAAATGTAATTTTGTTTATAACTTATATGCAATCTGTTTTTTCCCAAATTTTTGTTGTTGTACATGGATGAGGGTGTGTGTTGCTGAGCCCACTTTGACATTGTCTGGACTGGACCTGGTTTTAAAAATCAATCAATCAATCAATGTTTATTTATATAGCCCCAAATCACAAATGTCTCAAAGGACTGCAGAAATCATTACGACTACAACATCCTCGGAAGAACCCACAAAAGGGCAAGGAAAACTCACACCCAGTGGGCAGGGAGAATTCACATCCAGTGGGACGCCAGTGACAATGCTGACTATGAGAAACCTTGGAGAGGACCTCAGATGTGGGCAACCCCCCGCCTCTAGGGGACCGAAAGCAATGGATGTCGAGCGGGTCTAACATGATACTGTGAAAGTTCAATCCATAGTGGCTCCAACACAGCCGCGAGAGTTCAGTTCAAGCGGATCCAAGACAGCAGCGAGAGTCCCGTCCACAAGAAACCATCTCAAGCGGAGGCGGATCAGCAGCGTAGAGATGTCCCCAACCGATACAGGCGAGCGGTCCATCCTGGGTCTCGACTCTACACAGCCAGTACTTCATCCATGGTCATCGGACCGGACCCCCTCCACAAGGGAGGGGGGGACATAGGAGAAAGAAAAGAAGCGGCAGATCAACTGGTCTTAAAAGGAGGTCTATTTAGAGGCTAGAGTATACAGATGAGTTTTAAGGTGAGACTTAAATGCTTCTACTGAGGTAGCATCTCGAACTGTTACCGGGAGGGCATTCCAGAGTACTGGAGCCCGAACGGAAAACGCTCTATAGCCCGCAGACTTTTTTTGGGCTCTAGGAATCACTAATAAGCCGGAGTCTTTTGAACGCAGATTTCTTGCCGGGACATATGGTACAATACAATCGGCAAGATAGGATGGAGCTAGACCGTGTAGTATTTTATACGTAAGTAGTAAAACCTTAAAGTCACATCTTAAGTGCACAGGAAGCCAGTGCAGGCGTAATATGATCAAACTTTCTTGTTCTTGTCAAAAACCTTTTAGACAAGTCTAATTCCATTAACAACCTGGTCTGATGAAGATAAGGTTATTTTTTTTATTTTATTTTTTTTTAATAAAATAAAATGAGATTTATGAAAAAAGGAAAACAATGACATTTTTTGGGGGGATAAAAAAGAAAGTAAAATCATATAAAACAATTACTTAAAAAATAGTAATTAATGATAGTGTTAGTGGACCGGCGACACACACAATCATGTGTGTTTCAGGGACTGTGTCCCTTGCAGACTGTGTTATATATGTTGTGGGAACCAGGATTTTGGTAGCAGAAAGAAACAACCCTTTTTTGTGTGAGTGGGTGTGAATGGGGGAGGGAGGGGTTTTCTTTAGGGGGGTTGATGCACTGATGGAAAGTGTATCTTGTGTGTTTTTGTGTTGATTTAATAAAAAAAAATAAAAAATAAAAGAGCAAACAGGTGAAATGTAACAAGAGCATGTTGCAATGTTTACTTTAATAATACAAAGCTGACATGCAGGCTGTTTCTTTCTTTAAAAAAAAAATTCTAAGTGAATCAAAATCAATGTCATTATCAATTATTGACCAATTACGGCTCCAATTACGTCACATTAAATATTCCACTTTGAGATATTTTTGGGGGGCAAATGTTGCATATTTTGTGTTTGCAATATAAAAAAACGGAGCTGTTTTTTTGTTTTTTTTAAAGAATGGCCTAAAACGAACAACCGAAAAACATAAACAACAAAAAAACTCATAATTGACGGATAGATCCGAAGTTGATATCGAGACCATTGTGTTAAAACAGGGGTCGGCTGAAAGAGCCAAGAAGCCAAATATTTTAAAATGTATTTCCCTAAGAGCCATATAATATATTTTTTAACACTGAACACAACTAAAGGCGTGCATTTTTAAGTAAGACCAACATTTCCAGAGTATAATAGGTCTCTTATTCTTTATAATAACATTGTTATTCTGAAGCTAACTGTGGAGGGGGCGTGGCCTGCGGGCCTGTAGCAAAGCAGGATGTTGCCAGGACCGGCCTCGAAATCAGCGACAGGTGCGTAGATAGCCCACCTGGGCCTTTTTTATCTAATCACCTGTCGCTCTGTTATAAGCAGCAGCCAAGAGGAGAGACAGGGTTGGGGCTGGAGCCAGAGCGCGAGTGAGGACGAAAGAGAAAAAGACAATTGCTGGAAAGCAACTGAGAGACAAATCAAATAAAACAATATTGTAATCCTAAAACAGGCTCTTGGTGGTCTGAAAAACCCCCAGGAGGGCAAGCCCCACACTAACCAATAATAAATAAATGACTTCTTACCATTAATGCAACGTCTTGAACATAAAAAAGCATGAGAATGTTTTATATTTTGAACGTTATTTTTAACACTGATTACAAGTGGAATTATTCATTACTTATCCTGTTAAGCAATGTCAGCTCAGATTTATCCGAGAGCCAGTTTTAGTCATCAAAAGAGCCACATCTGGCTCTAGAGCCATAGGTTCCCTACCCCTGTGTTAAAAGTAAATAGGAAACAAAAAAAATTATAATTTATTTTTTAACACTTTAATGCCCTCCTGGGGGTTTTTCAGACCACCAAGAGCCTGTTTTAGGGTTACAATATTGTTTTATTTTATTTTTCTCTCAGTTGCTTTCCAGCAATTGTCTTTTTCTCTTTCGTCCTCACTCGCGCTCTGGCTCCAGCCCCAACCCTGTCTCTCCTCTTGGCTGCTGCTTATAACAGAGCGACAGGTGATTAGATAACAAGGCCCAGGTGGGCCGTCTACGCACCTGTCGCCGATTTCGAGGCCGGTCCTGGCAACATCCCGCTTTGCTGCAGGCCCGCAGGCCACGCCGCCTCCACAGTTAGCTTCAGAATAACAATGTTATTACAAAGAATAAGAGACCTATTATACTCTAGAAATGTTGGTCTTACTTAAAAATGCACTCGTTTAGTTGTGTTCAGTGTTAAAAATATATATATATGGCTCTTAGGGAAATACATTTTAAAATATTTGGCTTCTTATATTTGGATCAGTGTGTTTTGTTTTGAAGTGTCATTGTACAAAAAAATAATAGTGAATTAAAATCAATGGTGTTATGAGTTGTTGACCTTTTAACGGCTCCAATTATTATATAATCTCAAACATTCTACTTAAAAATTTTATTGGGTAAAAATATTGCATATTTTGTGTTTTTATCCATAAAAAAACGTGGTTTTCTTTGACAAAAAAGAGCATACAACTTAAATCTTTAAAAACGTCATATTGACAGATAGACCTAATGTTGATTTAAAGATTTAAAGGCCTACTGAAACCCACTACTAGCGACCACGCAGTCTGATAGTTTATATATCAATGATGAAATATTAACATTGCAACACATGCCAATACGGCCTTTTTAGTTTACTAAATTGCAATTTTAAATTTTGCGCGAATTATCCTGTTGAAAACCTTGCGGTCTGATGACGTGTGCGCGTGACGTCACGGATTGTAGCGGACATTGTGTTCCAGCACCATTCCCAGCTATAAGTTGTCTGTTTTCATCGCATAATTCCACAGTATTCTGGACATCTGTGTTGCTGAATCTTTTGCAATTTGTTCAATGAATAATGGAGACGTCAAAGAAGAAAGATGTAAGTGGGAAGCGGTGCATTGCGGCCGCCTTTAGCAGCACAAACACAGCCGGTGTTTCCTTGTTTACATTCTCGAAAGACGACGGTGAAGCTTTACTATGGAACAGAGCGGTCGAGCGAACATGGTTCCCTACCACATGTCAGGTTTCAGTGAGAAAATGGTGGTATTAAGTCGGCTCTTACCGTGGACATGAGCGGAGAGCTTTCGTCGTTCCTCCTGCAGCTGCGGACTCTCTTGCCTCCTCCCAACGGCCGCCCCCGACCGTCGGATGCTTACACTGTGGAGGACGGGAAAAAAAAAAATCTCAGCCGGGTTTCAAGGTTTGCCTTCGCCTAGTCAAGAAACGTGGTTTCCCTCAGAGACACTAGCGGTCACCACACCTCTCCGACTTTCAAGTACGACCATATAATCTCACTAAAACACTAGTAACACAATAAGCAGATAAGATGCATTAAACAATCTAACCTGGTTTTCAAAAATAAATCAACTCAACAACTGACGGTGTGGCGCAGTCTGAGAGTGGCCGTGCGCAACCCGAGGGTCCCTGGTTCAATCCCCACTTAGTACCAACCTCGTCACGTCCGTTGTGTCCTGAGCAAGACACTTCACCCTTGCTCCTGATGGGTGCTGGTTGGCGCCTTGCATGGCAGCTCCCTCTCCATCAGTGTGTGAATGTGTGTGTGAATGTGGAAGTGGTGTCAAAGCGCTTTGAGTACCTTGAAGGTAGAAAAGCGCTATACAAGTACAACACATTTATCATTTATATAAGGGATTTTCCAGAATTATCCTAGTAAATGTGTCTAATATCATCTGAATCGCTCCCACTGCCCTCGTGTTTTTTTTTTTTTTTTTTTCTAGTCCTTCACTCTCACTTTCCTCATCCACCAATCTTTCATCTTTGCTTAAATTAATGGGGAAATCGTCGCTTTCTCGGTCCGAATCGCTCTCGCTGCTGGTGGCCATGATTGTAAACAATGTTCAGATGTGAGGAGCTCCACAACCCGTGACGTCACACGCACATCGTCTGCTACTTCCGGTACAGGCAAGGCTTTTTTATTAGCGACCAAAAGTTGCAAACTTTATCGTTGATGTTCTCTAATAAATCCTTTCAGCAAAAATATGGCAATATCGCGAAATGATCAAGTATGACACGGAGAATGGACCTGCTATCCCCGTTTAAATAAGAAAATCTTATTTCAGTAGGCCTTTAAAACTTGAATAATAATAAAGATAATAATACTGAATAATGACACATTTTTAACATTTTAATTTTACCAAAACCCTTTCAGGTCCCCGGGATCAAGCCTGAGTGGAGGCCTTAATCTATATTTTTTATTCATATATTGGATTGTTTTTTTTAAATAAATGGCCCCTGCTTGCTTTGGTTTTTCAGTGTGTGGTCCTCGGTGGAAAAAGTTTGGACACCCCTGTAGTAAAGCTGCTATAGTTTCTGAAGGTATGTGCGCGTGCTGCAGAATTATTCTGGAGGTCTTCTTCTCATTTACTTAAGAGGATGTGGTTCTTATGGGACAGGATGTTTTCACATTTGCTAAACACAAAGCTGCAACTTAAAACATGTTTCGTACGGCGAGAAACATGCTTGTTTGTATATCTTACTGTGCATTTTGCTGCTGATGATTCCGTCCTAAATACTTTGTACATGTTTTATTTAGTCAACCTTGAAAGGTTAAATAAAG